>NC_092182.1:15661455-15961455 GCF_043641665.1 Enoplosus armatus | reverse complement strand
ACCAATCTTTTACTCCCTTTACTATTTTAAGTTATTTTTGAAATTATCCAAAATCTCTGATTATCACTTTTTAATAGATGCCAGTCTTTTTAAATTAATTACTTATTGTATGTTCATTCTTGTATGTTCTGGTCTTTGTCAACTTGCCACCTGCGAGATGCCTTAACGTGTCAGACATTTTGTTCATGTATTCATGTATTTCTCTCGTCATGGCAATTGAAGTGCCCACGCCTTTCTCAGACATTATTAATCCTGTACCCTGGACCTGGAGGACACGGTCAATGAAGTCCTGAATCAGACCGACATGCTTGATTAAACTGTCAAAGCATGGCATGTGCCCCCCATAAAGCTGTTGGCCCCAGAGATCAAGGCAGATAATTTAATTGTACAGTCAAATCATAGTTGTTTCCTAACTATTTAACAGCCTATTAAGCCAGAAAATATATACTACACTGTCTGTGCCAGAGGTAGGCCTATTATGCCTGTTAAACATTTAGCTTTCTTTAATTGCTAAATTTCTATTATATTGCATAATTGTTTTGGATGCATCAGGTGTTCTTAGTTGCTTCTGTGCTTGTTGTAACTGTGTCATATGTTTTTCTGTTTGTCTCTGTAGAAGTATTGCTGGATATGAGCGCTTCAGGATCAGAGTTGGGGTGGTTGACGTTGCCACATGAGAACGGAGTGAGTATTTATACCTCAACAGGCATTTTTAAGACTTCAGGTTCAAGACTTGAAAATGTCTGTCTCTGTGTAAGTCAACGAACTGATAAAAGGCAGCTGCAGATTAGGCGATGTGAGAATTTGAATACTAGTAACAATAATAGAGGGCCTCTTTCTGCTCATTCAGCCCACTAAAAAAGCTCTCTGGGAGTGATGGAATGAGTGGCAGCTCGATGAGGTTTGGCAGAGCTCAGCGAGTCTTGTTAACACTACCCTTTCATAAAGAATTTATAAATTCCATTAAAATGTCAGGGTTCAACCTACATTTGAATTTACAGTACCAAAGTGCATTTTACACAGTCACAGGAGATTATTTTCTAAACCATAAAACTAAATTTTAAGGTTTTTCTTTCCTTGTTGAATTTAGAGATAACAGCAGCAAGATGATCTGTACAGTTGTGGGAAGACATAAGTAAAAGAGACGGAAAGACTGGTCCATATGTGGAGAACCATCCCTCTATCTATAGTTCAGTGGCTTTCCATCTAAAAAAAGCTACAGGACATGGCCACTTCCACTGTGTAGGCTTCGTCTCTTGGTTGACTGTTTTCAAAGATCTAAGGGCTCTTGTTTTATCAGAAGGGATTTCCCTTGTCTATTTAACTTTGCCTCGTTCTAATCCAACTTTCTCACACTTTTAAAGTAAATTTCAATTTGTACCAATGGTGACTATTTGCAATGTGTGGTTGGCTACAGCAAACATATTTGACCAGTATTCTCTGAATGCAGTATAACCTGTCTGAGTAGAAAATAGAAGTTGGATAGTAATTACTAGTAGTTGCCTGAAATTCAGTATTTGATTTGGCTAAAGGTGGATCTAATATGTGTAACTATAAAAATCACAGACTTAAATGATCTATGATGCCTCACAAAGTGCTGCTTTAATCTAATTTTACCTATTAAAAGTTTCTGAAATAGTAGAAATGTATTTACCTCTCTTTTCTAACACCAGTTAAAGTCATGTAAATTCAAGCATTGATGTATTCCCTGAAACACTGCTAACATATGAGGTGTTACGTTTTAATGATAAATGGAGGCTTTAAACCATTCTACCCGTCATTGCTTCCCTCTCTTAAAAAGTCTTAATTGCTGCCAATTTTGCTGCCATGCCTCTGCGCCGTGCTTATGAAGCTCATTTAATTGCCATAAATCTTAGTAGTCTACAGTAGTATTTGCTGCATTTTTGTGTGTCTCACACATGCATGCACCCTCATGTGTTAGTGGGAAAACCACACACGTTGTGAGCACTACACATGTCCAGGCCAATAATCTTAATTTGTGGAAGAAAAAAAAGCTCCAGCTCACTTCTGCCCTTTATGAGCTTCTCCCTCAGCATGAAAGAAGGGGTGTCTCATCAATAAAAGTGGTTCTCGGCAGGAACAAAGTCTCTGAACCCTGTACTTATTCCCCTGCTTTTTCTCCTTTCATTATTGTAGCTTGCTAACAGTGACTGTTGCCCCTCAAACTAATCCCTCTCCTCTCCTCCTTTATCTGTTTCTGTTCTACAGTGGGAGATAGTGCAGACGGTGGTGAACGGCTCACTTTTCTATACCTACAGTGTTTGTAGCATAGACTCAACTGAACAGGATAACTGGTTGCGCACAACATTCATCCAGCGGCGCCCAGGGACAACTCGTGTCTCTGTGGAGCTCCGGTTTGTTGTGCGAGACTGCAACACTTTTGAGGGAGCCTCTGTTGCCTGCAAAGAAACCTTCAACCTTTTCATCTCAGAGGCCGATGCCGACGTGGGAACCAACTTCCGTAAAGCTCAGTTCCGCAAAGTGGCCACCATCGCTCCTGATGAAGTGACACGGGGTCGTGTGCTGAAGGTCAACACAGAGACGAGGACCGTGGGGCCTCTGTCTAGAAGGGGTTTCTACCTGGCTTTTCAGGACATGGGCGCTTGTGTGGCACTGCTGTCTGTTAGAGTGTACTACAAGACCTGCCCGTCCACAGTGCAGAGCTTGGCGGCCTTCCCGGAGACCGTGGCGGATGCTCTCAGGGAGGTGGAGGGAGCCTGTGTGGAGAATGCCGTCAGTCAGGCCACCCCGCGCATCTACTGCACAGCTGATGGCGAATGGGTGGTTCCTGTGGGTCAGTGCCAGTGTCTTGCAGGCTACGAAACCACCGGGGACTCCTGCCAAGGTAAGCACTGCCAGAAATACGCCACGCACTCGACTGAGATGTGTTGCCATGTGTGAGTTATAGTAAATTAAACCCCTACCAACCACTGCTTTGGCAAGGTGTGAGGAATGAGCGCAGAGGAATGTTAATTGTGTCTGGTTTGTTTGGAAATCTATCTCAGAAACACTCCATATCTGTCTTGAAGTAAGTCAGGTACAGCAGGGTCGGGCATGGGAAAGGGAAGATGTCTAAACCTGTTTGTTTTGTTGAGATTTTTGAGGTGATCACAGATTGCTCCATGTGATATAGATAAAAATCACTGAGGAAATGTCAACAGTCTCCCGTCAATGCCTCATCTCTTTACCTGTTGGGCAATAGCGCATTCTTTCCATTGCCTTTTTCTCAGGACTCAGGAATTGGGGCTGGGTTGAGGCTCTGTTTTATGGATAGGTTGATGGCTGAAGGTGATAATGTACAGTGCAAGAAGCTGTGTCCCAATCCCATACTACATACTAATTCTCAGTGGACTCAGTGGTCAGTATGCATTCTAAATTGGATTGGTTTTTGAATCTAGTGTTGGTGAACACTATTGTCCCACGATTCACCGCTCAGTAGAAATTGAGGAGCTACTTGATGCTGGAAAAGAGTTGAAACAAAAGAAAATAAGTATTAAATCTTCATCTGTGCTTTGTCTGGAAGCTTGCAGATTTCAATTTTACAGTATCTTTCCAATGTATAATTTATTGTAAATTCAAAATGGTAAAGTACATTCTTTTCTTGTATACAAACTGCAAAAAGCATGTACTATAAAGACTAGTGCAAAAAGTTCTTATTTAAAGGGACAAGAGGGTAAAGTTTTTAATCATTCAGATATTTATAGGCAGGTCGTTTTTAAAAGCAAAACAGAGACATATATATAGTTTTAAAATTAAAAGCAATTTGGGAACATACTATGGAAGGTTTTATCTATTCATAAGAGAGACACCAAAAGGTTAACTGTGCAAAAACTTTGCAGTATGTGCTGCCCCTGAGAAAGACCTGTGAGTACATAAACAAAAAAACCCAAGTAGATGTGTGAAGTAAAAGTAACGTAACTGTAGTGTTCATACTGTATGTGCTCCTGCTGTTTGTGTGGAAGTTCTTTTGGCATTCTCGGGTGTGGTGCGTTGAACTGTCTGGAGGAAACGTGGGAGGAGAGAGGGCACAGAGAGAGGGGGAGGAAGGAGGAAGGAGGGAGGAAGGGCACAGTATGGTGCGGGGATTTTTTGAAAGGAATTCTTTCACCCTCGCGTCACCTACAGCACTGATTGACTAAAGGAAGGGCCGTGTGAACGTGTCAGAGTGACTACCTGAGTGGTGTGTCTTCTCCTCGCAAGTATTTGTTTTGCGTCAGTTGCCAAGGCGACAGGAACCACAGATTACAGGGATGGGGCCGACACGCCTATCAGAGGTTAGACTGAGTCAGGCTGCGGTTTATGACTCCTGGCGGTCCTAGTCACCTTGACTGGCAGGGTTTCGTTTCTTCTTGGAGTTTGTTCCTATGAGTGAGAGATCAGCTGATCTTACCAGCTGAAAGAATTAAGACTATTTCGATAATTGATTAATTGTTTAGGTCTTTTTTTCTTCCAAAAATGCAAAAGATTCATTGGTTCTAGCTTTTCAATTGGTAGGATTTTCTCCTGTTCTCCGGGTTTTATATCACTCTAAACTGAATATCTTTGGGTTTTGGACTGTTGGTCGGACAAAACAATTAATTCAAAGACATAGCTTTTGGCTTTAGGAAATTGTGACAAGCATTTTTCATTATTTTATGACATTATAGAGACCTAACGAATAATCGATTTGTCGCGAAAATAATCGCTAGATTAAAAGTTAATGATGGTGATTGTTAGTTGCAGCCCTACATGCCATTGATAGATAAGTACTGTAGTTCAAAGAGTGAATCTTGCACTGAGAGGTTGTAAAAATGAAGAATCAGAGAGCCAGGCGGGGAGGAAGTCAAGGTAGAGGAATGTTTCTGTCTTTGAGGTTCCTGACCGCAGGCGGACTCTGAGCCGAGCACCTGAAACGGAAGTTGGCAGAGGAAGACAGGAAATATTTATGATGGGAAAAACTGTGATTCCAAAGTCTGGAGGATGACCTGATTATTAAGATGCAGGAAACATCTTTTATTACACAAGTTAAAACACAATTAGTGTGTTGTAATTTGTTCCAGGCAACTCCCTATTTACAATTTTACGTTTACTAGAGAAAGTGATATCCTTAGAGGCTCATGGCCTGCATGTGGATTCCACTGAAGAGCCCAACTGTTGTGGGAAAAGGAAGTAAAGTGAGATGAGGAGGAATGCTGACTGACACAAATAAGCAGGTTGTCCTTGGTTGGAGTCGGAGGGTGGGGAGTGAGTCGACAGTTGGTGCATGAGGGTGGTTAGTTTCGTGGCTGCTTAGTTAGGTGTGGAGTGTAATTTAGTCAAGAGGATTAGTAGAGCAACAGGACAGCTGTTAGCCAATGACATGTCCCCGCTCTGCCTCCCTTTGCTCTTTCATCCGGTTGTTAACACACGCAACGAGCTCCCTAATCCATGTTCCCACTCATTAGAACAATGGGCCGACACAAAGAGCAAAAAATGGATTCAATTAACAGATGCACCAGTGCGGAACAGAAGTCCTTTTCACGTGCGTGTCACAGTCAAAAAGGAGCGTGGGACAATAAGAAGAACGATTTCCATCAACAACGGAAAATAAAAGTTGGTTGAATGAAAGTTTTGGATCAAATGAAAATTATATTTCAACATAATTCTCCTAAAATATGATGCTAAAAACTCAAAATCAAAGTAATTGCATACATTGGATACATGCCGCCATTTGCGAGCTGTATAATGAGTATTGCAACATATTTATGGCACCACTCTGTCCATTCTCAGAGACAATAGATGAATAGGGCTGGAGTTTCTTTGGTACGTGACAGAGGTCCTGCTGCCCCAGCTCAAGATGAAATGGGCTGGCCCCCTTTTCTTATGCGAAAAGACCTCAGCTACACCCCCATTGCCGCCAAGTGACTCCCCAGAGAGAACTTCTGTTGGTGCTCCAGACCTTTGCCCCCATCCCCCACTGTCCATCTATTCATCTTTATCCCTCCTACTCAAACTCAACCTGCTCCTTCTCCTCCACCGCGGCAATACTTAGAGTGCAAAGGTCCTTCTGCCTCAGTGGTGAAGTAACACGACCACGTCTTCAATCTAGGGTTCACTCGACCTCTTCTCACGGCCACCAGCACAGGGCCCAGATGAAAGGCTTGTCCCAAAGGAGACAGCAGAATGAAAGCAGAGAGAGGAGATCACAAGATCCTTTCTTTTAAAAGTTTTTTACTGTGCTGGAGCCCTTTATTGTCCCAGAAAATATGTGCATCTGTTTCCATAAATGCACTGAAAATCATACAAGTCTCCAGCAGCTTTTCCTCTTTCCTGAGCCGCTTGTCTTCTCACTCTTCAACCTCGGATGCTGTAATTTGCGATGGGTGTCGGAGGTTAGCGGAAGGAAGGAAGAAAGGGAGGAAACATCAGCCTCGGACTGAATTGGTTTCTGTCCACTCCGCACGTTCATTAACCTCCCATGCCCTGGAAGGCTGTTTATCTGTGTGCTGAAATGTCCATCGCAACGCTCCACAACCAGAGTCCAAGGTGCCACTTCCTTTGGCAAAAACACAAATATTATCTGCCAGAGAATATGAACTGAGAGTTCACCTGAGAGAGTCAGATCAGATCACCTGATGGATTTAATGCTCTGCTGTCATCCGGTTGACACCGGCACTGTGACCTGAGATTAGGCCTCCAGGCGAAAAAGGCAAGTGGAGGCAGATCGTCAGGGAAATCCCTTTTCATTCCTCTGCATACAAAGACTCTGTGATTATAGGTTACTCACAACAAATGCTTCCTGTCGGTTGGAAAGGGCTGGTATTACAGAGACAGCTTCATTGTTTGCATTTTGATCAGTCCTTCCTGTGTTTGTCTGTTTCACATATGACATGCTTAAACTAACACACACACCTTCTCTCTCTCACACAGCATGCAAACCAGGCTACTTCAAGCCGTCTGTATCGGGTCAGTTTTGTCAGGTTTGTCCTGCTAACACTAAGCCCTCCACAGCTGGCGCCAGTGAATGTCAATGTGAGGAAGGTTTCTTCCGCTCCCCCTCAGACCCTCCTACATCAGCCTGCTCTGGTAACAACCCCACTCACTGTCATATTTACTGCTAAACCAACTTTTTGCTTATAAGAGGCAGATCAGAAGATCAGGCTAACTGTTCTGTGTCACCTACTTCCTCCCCAAGCTCCACCGAGTGCCCCTCGTGACCTGACCTCCACCACCCTGTCAGCAGAGGGCAGGCTGCAGCTGTCCTGGAGCCCACCACTGGTGACTGGGGGCCGCAGTGACCTCACCTACAGTGTGGTGTGCGAGCACTGTGACGGGGCCTTGTGTGTCCCCTGTGGCGAGAAGATCCGCTTCGAGTCAGGTCCCACAGACCTGCAGGACACCACGGTCGTCGTCGGTGACCTGGATTCTCATCTCAACTACACGTTCACTGTGGAGGCTCACAGCGGCGTGTCCCAGTTCGGCACTGAGAGGCCGACTGCAAGCATCACCACTGCTCTGGACTATACAGGTGAGCTTGATCACAGGAAGAGCTTTTTCTTTTTGACATGATTTTACGGTGTGTTACGTTCAAATTGGCAACTTCCTCATTGACTGCTGTAAATTACAACAATAATTGCAAAATCAACCAATTTTTCTTTTGTTCTGACCTTATTAAAACCCAATATGTAGAAAAGTATTGAAGTGGCAACTGTTTCCTTTGCCACAAACTGAACTTGTACATTTGGTAAATGTGACGAAATGCAGAAATTATCATAAAACTTTATTTGTTCTTTTAGATGTTATATGGGCTTTCCATTAACAAATATATATTCCTTTTGTTTGCCAAAAAGTCATTCACAGACACAGAAATGTCCAGTATTTTATCTTATATAGTGACATTAATTATGAGGTGTGACTCCTTCTTATACCTGTTATGAACAAAAACTCCAATAACAGAAATCCAAATGCATCTTTTTGGGATTTGGGAGATGTAGTAATGTGTAAAAAGTACCCTCAACACCAACCACAGATATGGAGCATATGAAAATCCATTGTATGTAACTGTGTTTCACAGCTGGGGTCTCTAAGACCCCAAACAGTCATTCTCTGTATCAGACTTCTGAAACATGTCATCTGTTCAAATTTATGTTTATAAGAATTTGCCATAAAATGAGGAAAGGTCGGGAAGTATCAAGGTGATAAAACTATGTTAGGTATGTTTGTTTTTTGAGCTGCTAAAGAGGGTCTGGGGTCTCCAGGACCCCAAACAGAACATTAAAAGGGTTTTTTGTCAGCAAAAAAACATTGCACAAAAAGAAGGGCTTACTACACAAAGAGGAATTCAGTCTGACCCACTGAGTCCCAAAGGCTTTCATTTCCAAATGTCCTTTCCAAAGACTATGATTAGTCACTAACCATTATTTTGCTTTCTGTCTCTCACCGACTGTTAGATCCCCCCAAGGTGACGTTGATCCATCTGGATGATCGTGGCCCCAACAGTCTGTCTCTGTCCTGGACTCTGTCTCGCAGGCCTCCAGCCCACATCAATCACCGCTATGAGCTTATGTACCGCAGAAAAGTAAGACAAGAGTGCTCTGTGCTCTTTTGTGTCTCCTTCCCTCATTTAGTCGTATAAAATTAAAAATAAAATCTTCACAGATTTTCTGGTTAAGATAAAAAAAATAAATAATTCTAATCCACCCACTTTCCTCTTTGCAGGATGATAATGACGAGCGCGACGTGACCACCTACACAGTCCTGATTTTGGAGAAAAGTTCAGTCCAGATTAACGACCTCACCCCAGACACCACTTACATGTTCAGGGTCCAGGCAATGAGTCCCGAGGGCAACCCCGGCAGCTACAGCGTGGAGCACGAGTTCCATACTTCATCATTAGGTAACAGCAGCCTTAAAATCCATGCAAGATGAAATCGTTTCTCAAATCTCTCTCTGTAAATGTGTTTCTGTGTAAACCTTTATTTCACATACTTGTGTTGATAAATCTTTCTCTTTCTGTGATTTGCACAGCTGAGTCTCAGATCCAGAACAACTCCACCATGGTGATGGGAGCTGTATTTGGAGTGGGGGTTATTCTGCTCGTGGTGGTGGCCGTCCTGCTGTTGCGTAAACGGTTGGTAACAGCACTCTTCATATCCACATCCAACACCTGCGTCATTCAGATAAATGTTATCTACAGACCTGCAAACCATGTGATTATGTGCCACAAGCTCGAGTAAATTAAAGATATTCTGGTACGACAGCTCAGGGAGGGTTTATCAGTAATAGCCGGTGAAGCTATTGAATACAGCTTTGGTCTTTCTCAGCACAGACTGACCTGCAATTACTAAAAAGCCAGTCTGTATTCTTATAGTGATTATTCATGTTTTCCTCTCAGGAGACTGAACTCTCGTGGCCGGGGAGGACCAGAAGATCCCTACTTTTCAACAGGTTAGAAAACCATTCTGTACATGCAGTAACAATTCAGTATTATTTCCTGATGAAACAGTTTATTAAGTTATTATTTAGCCTAATATTCTGGTCATTATTTCCGCCTTAGATCAGCTTAAGCCTCTGAAGACGTACGTTGATCCACACATGTACGAGGACCCTAACATTGCCATCCAGAAGTTTGTCACCGAAATCGACCCAAGTGCCATTAGTAAACAAAAAGTCATCGGCGTTGGTAAGTGTTTTATTTTATTTTAAATCACCTACCTTCCATTTAATGACGTCTCAGGGCACAGTTTCTAATGATTCCTCCTGCTGCCCGTGTGCCGATCAGGAGAGTTTGGGGAAGTGTTTCGGGGCGTGATGAAGACTCCCGGACGAGGGGAGGCGGCCGTAGCAATCAAGACCCTGAAGCCAGGCTACTCGGAGAAACAGAGGCAGGACTTCTTGAGCGAGGCCAGCATCATGGGTCAGTTCTCGCACCCCAATATCATCCGCCTGGAGGGAGTTGTCACCAAATGTGAGTCGATTAACTCGGACAGAAGTCAAACAACCGTTCACAATTCATTTGTATCAACTGCTGGTATACTTTTCTTTCACTAAACAAAACTTTTTTGTTTTAATTTTCAGTCAAGCATCCCATGATAGTGACAGAATACATGGAGAACGGAGCTCTCGACACATATCTGAAGGTAGGTGCATGTATTTAGTTGTGGGTCAAATGACTTGAGCTTCAGACGAGAACTTAATATTTTTATTATTGACATTCACTGGCGCCGGCTGTGGAGGCCTTTTATTTTATTCCTTGGAAACTTTATATGTTTCTGTACATTCCCTTATATTGGATTATATTAAAGGAGTAGATAGCCGTAGAAAAAAAGAGGGTTGTCAACCAGCAGAGTCACTAAGAAGTCACTCAGCCAAGAAATAGTCCAGAAAACCAAAACAACGTGTCATTTCTTGTATGTACTAAACAAACAAGATATACCGTATTAATTAGAGAGCTGTACAAGTGTTGGTAGGTGGATTTTGTCACCTTTGGACAGAGCCAGGCCAGCTGTTTCCCCCTGTTTCATGTCTTTATGCTAAGCTAAGCTACCCGGCTGCTGGCTCTAACTTCATATTGAATGGACAGACATGAGATTGGTATCAACCTTTTCATCTAATTCTAATTCAAATAACATGCAGTTAAAAAGCCAAAAAACAAGAGACAAAGCAAAGTTGTGTTTGACTAAAATGTATGACAAAAGAGTTATTTAATAAATGTATTTTCTTTCCCTTTTAGGGCCGTGATGGAGAGATCCCATCATATCAGCTGGTGGGGATGCTGCGTGGGATAGCTGCCGGCATGAAATACCTCTCTGACATGAGCTACGTCCACCGTGACCTGGCTGCAAGAAACGTTCTGGTGAACAGCAACCTGGAGTGTAAAGTGTCTGACTTTGGCCTGTCGCGTGTGCTGGAGGATGACGCTGAGGGCACCTACACAACACGAGTACGTCTAAGAGCTACAATTCACAGACTAAAAGCATAGCAACAGAGAGCAACCCTTGTTTTTTTTTCTAGTAATAAAAGCTAGATTGTTGTTTTTATTGATGTTTTTTTCACTCTCAAGTGTCCAATCTAAAGTGTTGGTCTTTCAGCACCGTGTGTTTCCACTCCGTTCACCCATTAAATATGATTTGTTAATGTTTCTCTTCTGTCAGGGAGGTAAAATCCCCATCCGCTGGACCGCCCCTGAGGCCATTGCATACAGGAAATTTGCTTCAGCCAGCGACGTGTGGAGCTTCGGCATCGTCATGTGGGAAGTCATGGCGTTTGGAGAAAGGCCCTACTGGGACATGAGCAACCATGAGGTATGTTTCATCTGTCACTTCGTCTCTGCAGCTCTTATGGTTGAGATGAGGGATTGCTTTGGTCTGTGTTGGTCAAACTTTAATGTGTAGGTTGCCTGACATCCAGTGTAGTTTCCCACCGTCCTCTGTTAACTGTTAATGTCAACATACGAACACAGCACTTTTTTTAGACTATTAAAGCTTTCTGTCGCTACACCCATAAATATACTTTAGATCTAAGCACTGCCTTCTTCCTCAGGTCATGAAGGCTATCAATGAGGCCTTCAGGCTTCCTGCTCCGATGGACTGTCCATCCGCTATCTACCAGCTCATGCTCCAGTGCTGGCAGCACGACCGCTCCAAACGACCTCGCTTCTCAGACATCGTCAACATTTTGGACAAACTGCTCCGAAACCCAGAGTCTTTGAAAACCATCGCCGACTTTGATCCACGGTATGAACATTACTTTTATTGAAATTTATGTTTTGGCAACAAAGTAAAAGAGTCAAAATGAAAAGAAGCGGTCATATAAGAGTAATGAAAAAAACTAATTTCAGAAAAAATTAAAGCCAGGAACAGTCTCTGTGGTGCAGATGGATTACAGTTACCAGTAATACGAACAAAGAGATACTCATGCACAGTATTTTAGAGGATTATGTGCCAGACTATTTGTTGGCTAGGAGCAGAGACTTCCTGGAGTCTCCGCTGGTTGCTTGGCAACTGTTCACGGCCAAGAAATAGTCCCGCACGTGACCCTCCGTAAAACGGCTAAAATGTTGAACTATTTCTTTAAAAACACCCAAACTTACACAGACGCAAATGGGTTTTACTCAAAGAAAATGGCAAAATGTATTTATTAGAATGAATATATCAAAAGGAAAACATTGTTAATAAAAAACAAAACAGAAATTGGTACAGTCCACTCATCTATTGTTCTAAAATGTTGGTCCAAGCTTGCCTGGTCCATAGAAATAAAAGGTTTTTATAAAATACAAACTTAAACTTTGTATTTTATAAGCCCTCGTTGAGTGTTAATAAGAAAGCGAGACTGATGTTTATCCTCTATTTGAATTCCAAGAAAAGTCCCACTTTTTCTTTAACTAGAGCAGTATTACGTATTTGCCATTAGGAGATGGTTATTGAAACATCTCTTGAAACTATCCGCAGTATGTTGACAGTAAAACTTGTTCCTTCTTGTTCAAACATCACCACATGCACTCAGTGTACATAACGTAGCAGAAAATTATGAGTAATCCAATTAAACCTTGTTCCTCGCAGCGTGTCCATCCGCCTGCCCAGCACCAGCGGCTGTGACGGCACCATGTTCAGGTCGGTGCCCGAGTGGCTGGAGTCCATCAAAATGAGCCAGTACAACGAAAGCTTCTCTCGCGCTGGGATCACGAGCATGGAGCAGGTGCTCGCCTTGAGGCATGAGTAAGTGCACACATGGCACAGGTGCAGCTCTGCCCCACTGCGCTGATTTATCTGGCACCAGGCCACATTTTGTAGTAACACAGAGAAAGTATTGAGCTCTCTGCTTGAACATTTGTTATCCAGTTTGTGAATGCAGAAATACTCCATGCCGCCTCTGCCCATGTCATTCCTCTCATTCTCTGTTGCCATAACTTCTACAGCAGTGGCTCCCAGCCTTTTCTGTCTGACGTACCCCCACAGCCCTGTTCCCTTTCATCGACACCATCTGTCACGCTCCTAATGTATTCATTCGAAATGATCTTAAACTGGATGTTATTTAACACCGTTAATTATAGAAAGCGTTTTCATACAATTAAATTGTCAATAGGCCGGCCATTTAGTCATTTGTACTATTACCATTTTACATTTACAGTGGCAGAAGCAGGACATTTCAACCATTTATGCATTACCTTTAGCTAACTATTTAAACCTTTTATTCATTACTTTTATCTAACTATTTCAACAGTTTATCCTTTATTTTGAGCTCAACCATTTATGCTTTACTTCCAGCTCCAATATATGTTTTTTTAATAAAAATGTAATTTCTATAAATGAGTTGAGCTACTCTCCACAGTCTTTTCTGGGGTACAAGTAACCCTTGGTTGGGAATCACTGCTCTACGAGTATCACTGTGGTCTGTTATTGTTTTTAGCACACTCAAAGCAGTGTCATTTATCTTATTTATCTTCCTTTCAGAGACATCAGGAATATTGGAGTGCGGTTGCCCGGTCACATGAAGAGGATAGCATACAGCATCCTTGGCCTGAAAGATGAGACCAGCTCCCTCAGCGTGTTTGCGGTGTGATCTAAGCATTCCTCCAAATCAAAGTGCACTGACCGACCATGCCATTTCACTCATGGACAAGGAGGACTGAAGTGGGGGGGGGGGGGGGGTGAAACTGAGCTACACTACAGGGTTTTTTTTTTCTTTTCTGTGGCACAGTGTGGCATGACTGACGAGGACCCTCAGAGCCACTCAGAAAGGACTGAGATCGAAAACACTTAAGTACTTTATGATAACAGACGATGAATAATTTATCTTTGTGTAAGAAATGTTTTATATGTTGAACATAAACAAGTTATGTAATGTAGTAAATAAAACTATAAAAGTGAAAAATGTGAGAGAATGTGAGAGTGCTTTGCTTGTATTTACTGAATGACTGAAATATTTTATGCTCTTCATGATTAAGGGCTTTTTATTCCAAGCACTCACTTCATCGTGCCAGTGTTTCTGGATCCTTAAATCTGTTTGTTTTTCTACATTTGATCAATGTGATCGATGAGACTTTTAAGTTTGGAATGATTGTTCCACTCAGGGCAAAGAATCACACATTCTTATGTTTTGTAGTTAGTCCCTGTATCGCATGACGCGTTTTCCTCAAGTCATTTGTTTGTTTACATCACGTCTTAATACAACTGTCCATTTGTATTTAATATTTATTTTATTTTATATTTATGTCATTTGTTACATGAAAAATAACTCTGATCGGGCGCATGTTTGCCAGCCGGTGTATTTTTGTGTTTAAATAAAATCAGTGTTGACTTGGATCACTGTCTTGTACTCTGTAGTCAACGTGTATTTGTCCAGACTGAAATATCTCAACAACTGTTGAATGGATTGGCCTGAACAGACAGTCATGGTCCCCAGAGGAGGAACCTTACAGACTTTGGTGATCCCCTGACTTTTCCTCTAGCGCCACCACCAGGCTGACATTTTTGTTTAGTAGTGAAATGTCTTGTCAACTATTAGATGGATTGCCATGAAATTTGGTGTAAACATTCACAGTCTTTGTGAACTTTGGTTGATGGTAACAGTGGTAAAGAGTGATGAAAACACTGAGTATGTTTAAGCTGTAAAAAAATGACAGCCAGTACAATACATATACAAAAAAAATGTTCCTTAACTCTCTAGCTCACCACATATGATATCACAGAAACTAGCTAATGTGTAGAAACATAGATATAGGTTGCCAAAGGCCTTTCTTCTGACACCACCCTCTGACCCGTCTGCATTTACTTCACCATGACCGGTGAAAATCAAAAACACATTTTTGGACCTAAATATTTATCTTTTGACTTCCTTTACAATTCACACCACAGCCTCACAGACCTTGTTTTGGTGACGCCTGTCATCTAGATGGAGTTGATCAACCTCTGTGACTTTGCCAAGGTGGAGCAGAATGTCACACCTACACACAACTGCTCCATCATATCACATCACTCAGCCGTGTTCAATTCACCCTCTGTGAGGTTTTCTCTGGAAATTGTAATTTCTGTGACAAATCCTACTGACATAATCTTAAAAAGCCCAATTACCTTATCAATTTCATATAAAACCCATTTAATTATGTCAAATTGTGGCTTTATTGGCTTGAATGATAGGTTCATTCAATATCACATCTGGTAATTATAGGCTATTCCTTCACACAGAAACATCTCCACACCCTTTCTCACACACACACAAAGACTCATATGCTCCCTCTCCGGGGCGCGGCTACAAATTATGAACCCATTGACATCAGTTCAACAACAGTTCTGACACACTGAATATCTACAATCCGTGTCATGTTCCAGTCCAGCTGAATCATTCAGGCACACACACACACACACTGGCACCCACAAGCACTCAGTAGACTATAAAAGACTCATACGTAGTGACACAAGGGGAGAACCTGTTGGATTAGAATGACCTCTATTGAATTCATACAGTAGATACAGACGGCTACATAGAGACAATCCACTTCCTCAGCCTGTATGGAGACCAGCAGAGAAAACAAATTTACAGGTCAGATGAACAAAAATTGAGATATACTCGTCTTTTCATTTTATATAGGTTAGATCTGATTTTTAATAAAGACAGTGAATGTCTTGCAGTTTGTGTCATGTAGTCACGAAGACTTACCGGCTGCAAATTACTTCTTTCAGGCCATTCACATCCTACGGGGGAGATCCAGGTCATTGGAGACATTTTCCAGTTCTCAGTCGATGTGAGTGAATTTTCTCCAGAGGATGTCATCATCACATCCTCCAACAACCTGATAGAGGTGCATGCTGAGAAGGTGAGCCATGCAGTCAGCCTGGTTTAGAAAATGGCAGGTGTAGCCTGTAATAGTAACCACAAATCAGTGTGAAAAGAGGCCTTTTGTTTGATTGCTGAATTAGGCATCAGAGACAATTATTTGAGTGTAACTTTTCCACATTAATAATTTCCTCATGCTCTTGTCATGCAGATGGGAGAAGATGGCGCAGTCACAAACACTTTGTCCCACAAATGCAAACTCCCATCAAATGTGGACCCCACATCTGTGACCATGACAGTGGATAGCAGTGGGCTCCTGACTGTCAGGGCTCACAGGGTGCTTTAGTGCCTGAACTCTCCTCTCTGCATGCTACATTTAAACGCTGGAGTTTAGCGACATCTGTCGGTGGACCCAGGAATGAACCAATGCACCATCCAGGTTCTATCGAAAATATGGGAAATCCCACTGCAGTGCACTTGAATCCGACAACAGTGCAAATACTATTTTGAAAAGTGTGATTTTCTATGATAGTCGTGTAACGTCATGTAAGGACAAACAGCGGCAGACGGCACAGAAATCTGTAAATGCTTGATGAAATAAATATACACAGCTTTTTTAAATTTTTTATAGATTAACTGAAACGTCATTAGCACATCTGCTGCAACTCTATAAGGATTAATGTCTAAGATGTACTCTCAGCTCTGACTGCTTTGTTAAATACGTTTTGTTTTCGTCCAAAAACAGTTAGAGTGCCAGATGGAGGCGTAAAAGACAACTTTTTGAAGCACCTGAAGGCAACATCACAAACTACCTGCACTGACGGAAGAGACGTCAGGCGTTCCTGCTCGTGTAGGTGTGGAAGTTAATGAGGATGTATTGGCCAAACAATCATTAAAATCACAGATAATTGACATGCAAGTTCTGTTAAGTGAGTCTGAGGTCAAAACTATTATTAAGGAATATGTGCACAAAGTCTGGCACGAATACTGGAACTTTATTGACACAGGAGGACATCTCACCAACCAGAAACTATTGAGCATATACTGAGAGATTGCAACAAAGCAAAACATAATACTACATTAGGGAGTCTGCTAGGGAAAGCCTCATGTTTAGTACATAGTCTTGAGAGTCATAGTGGGTGGCGGTAATGCGCCTATAAGCTGGTTTGCCGACCGCCAATAAAACCCAAAGAAGAAGACGACGTGACGTCACGTATCTATGGCGGTTGTCAGGGGACGTTTTAGTTTACGGAAGTTTTTATCAAGTGGCTGCACTTTGAGACTTCAAAACGCCATTTGCTGACTACAGTTGATATGATTAAAGAGCTTTATGTTCAGAAAAGACTGTTTGCAGTTTTTTGATACTAACATCGCTTTCACGAGCTGTGTTCTGCCGCTACAGTCGGTTCTACAGTCCGCCTCTTTTTTTCATTTTAAATTAAAAACCGACCATAGCAGTGTGATGCTAGCTGAGCAGCATAACTAGCGATAACAACATGGAGCAAGGTCCTCCTCCTGGATCAATCGTAGTAGCTGACTGGCATCGATGCAAAGACAGCAAAGACTATTTCAGCAAAATTCTACACAAGAAGAGACGCAAAAACTTTGGTATGACAAATAAACAGTACTGTTTTGGTTGAATTAACTATAATTGTTTTCCCCTTTTCAAAAGCACCATATCATTCATGTGTAACTACTGTATAGTGTAACCAGGTTCTGATTATACAATATAGTATTTCAGTAGCTAAATCTGTTCTACAGGACATTTTTGTGACTAAGAAAACCTGATCTCACGGACTTATCACTACCAAAAAAGGTGTCCATAAAGTGACCCCCCCCCCCCGGTTTATTGTTTGCAGAGCAGAAAGACATGTTGGCTTTGTCATTATAGCCTCTAGATGTAGGGAGAGTTGGTGGCATTTGTAAACACTATGAGGCTGTACACATATTGTATTATAACTTATGTTTGAGTTTTAGGTTGTGTAAAGAGGAAAACTGAACAATGTAAAAACAATTGGATGTTACAAGCCTGACTCAGTTTGTTTTGGTGTACTGTTTTACTGGACAATCAACACGAGATCACAAAAGCACAACATGACATTACAAAACAGCATCAATGTAATACCATAGCAGAAAAAAGCAATACTAAACAGCCTAAGATTGTAGCATGTGGGTGTTCTTGGTGTTTTAAATGATTTATGATGACAGCTGACTCAGTTTTTATCACTGGATATTGATGAGCAGATGTTGGAGATTTCTAAGACTGACATACAGTTGACATATATTTAATAAATAAAATATTATAGACTGGAATTTATTCTTGGATTTTTCTAATTACCTGGGAGCTACTTCCACTCTGTCATGTAGAATACAAACATATGCCATACTCCAATTAAGAAGACCTGTAAGTGGCACTGTGATCTTTGACCAGACACCATTTTGACACTTAAAGTAAAGCTTACAGGTTGAATAATTTATAATTATGAAAGTTTTTGATACAACAACATAACTGTAGGTCAGTGCAGAAAGGCCGTTGCTGTAAAGGAGTATGATTGTGGAACATATGACAGTACATTTAGGTATAGAACACCAAGCAGTGCACTAAAGTAACTATTATGATGGTCCTTTTTACAACTTGTTTTACAGGCCTGTTGGAGTCTCCAGTGATGCCCCCACATGTAGCTGTGGACACAATTCACTATAAAATCTTCATCTCGGGCAAGAGTGGAGTCGGGAAAACTGCTCTTGCTGCACGTCTTGCAGGCGTGAATATTCCTAACATGCACTATGAAACCACAGGTAGGTCCCTGCTCTACACTCACAAGGCAAAGTAGTTTATACAATTAAAAACTCTTCAGTTTAAACACAAATGTCCGTCCGATTCATCTGCTGCTGTTGAAGGTATTGAGACGACGGTGGTGTATTGGCCAGTGAAGCTGAGAGAAAGTGGCAGAGTGCTTTTCTTCCGTCTGCAGCTGTGGGACTGTGGCGAGAACGCCTTGCGTAGATTTGACCATTTGCTCCCAGTATGTATCAAATATAAAGCATTTTAACAACGCATTGTATTGAGTTATGAGCTAATGGGAAATAGAAAGAGGACTACTCACATTATTCTAGATCAAAAATACATACCCTAACACCATCACACCACATGTTTTGTCAAGTCACTGTTCCCCGTGTCTTCCAGTCCT
Source organism: Enoplosus armatus (assembly GCF_043641665.1). Lineage (NCBI taxonomy): Eukaryota > Metazoa > Chordata > Actinopteri > Centrarchiformes > Enoplosidae > Enoplosus > Enoplosus armatus. The sequence goes on along the minus strand of NC_092182.1, from coordinate 15,942,511 downwards.
GTAAGGAGCAGGTGGATGCCGTCCTCTTCCTGTTCTCCTTCACTGACAGGGCGTCCTTTGATGATCTGTCAAATCAAATCGCTAAATGGACCGGGACATCTGCGGGTCGTGTGGCCAAGTTGGTGGTTGGCACCAAGTATCCTTTTGTGTTGTTTTTGAATTTCTATGCCTAACCTGCTACTCCTCCTATTATACACCAGAAGTAAACAGCTAAAACATCACAAAATAAAACATGCTCAGCATCAATAGAGATGGACATTTGTCCTTAATGTTTCCTTCAGATTTGACCTTTTCATGCACTGTGATGTGGCAGAGAGGGACGTGAGGGACTTCCAGGAGACGTGGAGCTTACCGGTGCTGCGTACGGGTGGGGAGGTCAGTGACGGGCTGGGTGACGTTGCTCCCCTCCTCAACTGCCTGGCAGAGAATCTGTGGCATCAGGACTGTGTTACAGCCGGATCAGCCCGCCACCATTCACCGCAGAGGACGGTGACTCTACTTTAATACCAAACATGATTTTTTTTAGGAGGCAGTTGAGGTGAACTGGACTTCAGGTGAGGTCAACGCCAGCTGATCTGAGAGAGCCGAAGATCTACTTCTTCATCTGCTGCTATAATCACTGCCATCAAGATTGATTTTTAATTCTCAGGGTGTTGTACAGCATCAGTGTCATGATGAGAGACCAGATGTTGTCTGGGACTGTGGTTATATTAACGTGATGAAGCTAGACTGCTGTGTCACCAGCTTTTCCTGGTCTTAAAGATTGTGAGGTACAAAGTGTTTTGTATTTATTAGTGCTTTTGCCTGATGAAATGACCAGTGAGTGCTTTTGGTCACCATGTCCATAAAACTAGCAATTGTTGAAAATCTTGTGTATCAATATCATCGATCAGTCGAACGCAGAAGTTTGTCTGTTTTTCATGTCTACTGAGTGCCTGTGTTTGAGCACATAATTAGCATATTACGTTTTCTCAGTTATGTATTAAGACCGCTCCTCTTTCTTTGTATCATCACAGATCTGTTTGGACGCCTCTTTACAGTTTTTCTACTGATTCCTTGTAATATCTAAATATTTCAAAAGCACCAACACACACACACACATTGTTCGCTTAGAGGTATTGTTAAATATTTTGTCAGTACTGTTACCATCTTTGTTCAAATGAGGCATTTTTGCTGCATTAGGCTGAAAAGCTTTTATTAGAAAATGAAGGGTACATTGCTTAAAAAGAGGTCGGTATTTTAATACAAGTGAAAAAAAATCTATTCCCAATTTAAAAAAAAGTATCCCCTTACTTGCTGTGTGTTTACTAATTGTGACAAGTTCAGTGCATGTTTGAATGCTTAATGTTGTGCTCAAGTGCCTTCATCAAAAACATTAAGTGCAGTTAAGAGTGAACAAGTTCTACATTTTTTTCCAATTATCAAAATAAATATTATTAATGTGCAAGTTAAAACAACCCAAATTTGATGTATAAAATCTAAGCTGCAGAATCATCATGTTTCCATCACTGTTTAGACGACAGCGCCTTCATCCATGCCTCTTTATCTGACCTGCAATAAAAAACAAAAACAGGATGGGAATCACAGATGGACGACGTGCTGCTAAAGGAGATTTATTAGTCGTTTAAACCTTATAGAAGGTGTCCACTCGCACCTTGTGTGTGTAACAAGTATCATGGCGGTCGGTGGTCCGGTTTGACTTTGAGAGAGATGTAACAGGAAGGAGTCTGGGGGGAGACCCAGGACCTCACTGTTCAGGTGCTCAAGGTGCACATGTGTGGGGAATTCAGCATGATCCACAACTGTGAACCTCTGATCCCTGACATGACGCAGAGAGAGAGACTCAACTCAGTGAATTCAAACAGGACTCAAGTGATTCATTTTGCTGATGTGGATCATAATTATATATCGATAATTCTTAATTGCCCCATTTTGCAAGAATGAATACTTTTTCGTGGAGATGATCAAAAGGTCATTGAAGAGGTGGAGGTAGGTGCTGATGAATGACAGTCGTGTGTTGTAAGCGGCCTCCATGGTCAGCTGTCTCACGGGACCCTGGTGCACCAGATAACGCCCGCTTACGACCAGAGGAACCGACTGGATGGAGGAAGAGGCAGTCAGTTAGAATTTATCGCCATCTGCAGGTTACATAACAGAATCCAGACTCAGTTTAAGACTCTTACAGTGAGGGGAAAAAAAAACACACACCTTAACTTTGCCAAAATCCAGCAGCATTTCCAGGCAGACCAGCTCCTCAATTTGTTTCATTTTTAGGACCCCCTTGTCACACTCAGTCGCTATCTGTTTAGAGGGGATAGTGATACCATTTTTAATTTTCAGAGTTGACTTTTTAAGCTATTTGAATGGCAGGTCTTTATTTATATGCTCAGCTTCTTTAAGCATAACTTACACCACCACAATACTCTCTCTTCCAGTAACTAGCCCCCTCCCCTGTTCCGTTCTGTCTCAGCATGAACGTACAGATCCAAACATTCGAAAGTGAAAACAGTATTACCTCATGGATGGCTTCTATTGCTCTTTCGAGATTTGAAATTGAGTCAGAGCCTCTGTCAGTCAGTTTCAGGATGCTCTGAAACAGAAGAAAACCAAAACAGAAGCCTTAGTCGACTTCTGAAACGTACCATAAAGTTAAAAAATAGATATTTGGATGCATTTAATTAAAATCCCATCGGATGCCAACCTCGAGGATGAGTTTAATACGAGTAATTCTCTGGAAAGGAAGGACAAGGAATGACTTGAGGCTCTGTCTTTGACACGCTGGATCACTCTCAAGCTTCTTGATTGCATACAAAAAGTCTCTGTTCTGCTGCCTTGAAAGAAGAAGAGATGTGATCGAATAGGTTTAATGAAAGGCTGGTGTTGTGGAGAGAGACTTACAGGAGCTGGTTGACAAGGGCCTCTTGGTACATCATGTTCGTCACATATGGCACGTAGAGGCTGTGAAACTCCGGGCAGTGCTGGAGCACAACGTCTCCAACCTGAGATATTAACACACTCTCTCCCAGTCGAATCTCCAGATCCATGAGAAACCTAGAAGAGGCGGGACACCAGCTCAGTGTATAACACCAACACATCCAGTTCAAAAATATATTTTAAAAAAGTGCTGTTTGCGGAGCTCTCACTTTTCACTGGCTGCCGTCACACGACGAATGTTGGAAAACAAAATGTGATGCTCCATTTGAGACAGAGTCTGTTTCAGTGCCTTCGACGCATAGAAATGATCGACAGCAACGCCAAGGCTCCTTAGGTAAGACGCTTCAGAACCGATCAACTCAAACATCGACTTCAGAGGAAGAAAATGAGGCAACAAGAATTAATAAGGTTTCCAGTTCTTGGACTCATGGACTCTCTCACTGTCACACTAAACCTTAAAGGAGCTTTATAAACACTTATGAAGCTGACGATTCTGTGTTCAAATCTCATGAAAAACCAACACTGAATTGATCCTATGAACAAGTTCTGCCCGTGTATTCAAAGCCAGATATAGCTCATTCCTCTTCGCCAAAAACCTCCATTGTTTTTCCAAAAAGTATTAAAAATACATAGCGCATTATTCCACTGCTGAAAATAGTCCAACTAACGCACCATTAACTCCTGTTTGAGTAACATTTCCTAATTTGTTGACAAAATATATAAAAACAGCCTATAAAACTGTACTTTGAGAATGTGAACATTTCAAGCTAACATGCTAAATGTAAAGCTACACTCTACAAGTTAGATAAATGTTTGTATTTAAAAATGATGTAAGCTTATTTAACATCTACAACAACATGCTAAATGCTGCGTGCAGACAGTAACACACACGTCAACAAGCTGAAACGGGTACAGCACATTGAAAGCTGAGCATGACACGCTGAGTCTGAGAGCACAAACCCTTCTAATGTTCTTTCCTCTCACACCATCTTCTTGCCAAACCTTACAGTTAAGATGACACTAGCAAATAGCATAGTTGTCCCTCCATTTTGCAGTCCTCCAACTGTCCTTTCTGGTGTATAATAAGCATTAGTGTCACAGGGACAATCATTTAACTACCCTTACGTCTTGTTCCTTTTTTTAAATATTAATTCAACTGATTTGTCTCCAAATTAGATAAGACTGCTCTTGAACGCAGCGCGTGTGAAGTGTAAAGCATGAAATATAGAGCTTTTCACACCTCCTGAAGGCGAATCTCTCTGCTTGTCAAGCTGCTGAGCAGGCCAGACTCCTTCACCTCATCTAGATCTTGCCAAAGGGTGCACGGAGTCACCCTGATTGGGTGAGGCAGGGGGGAGGATGGAGTTGCTTCAGGAGGGTTTAAATGAGGGGATGGAGCCTCAGAATGGCAGCGAGGGCTAAGACGAGACTGCGGACCCTGCAGATACTGGGGTGTTATCAGTTCAGACACAAAACTCTCTTTGAGTCGGTGCAGATCATCTTTCACCGCCTGCAGACAGTAGTCCTGATACAGAGGGACTGCAGAGCAAAGACAAGGAACTTCACATCGTTATAAATGTTACACTACTCAATGACTGACAAGCTCAAGCAGAAAAATAAACTTACAAAAATGAATGTACTTTGACTGGAATGACACACTCAGCACTTCCTCCTCAGCTGGATCTGCTGCCCTGGGTTTATTAAACAGGCCACATTTAGTTAAAAATATAGAGATTATAAGAGTATTAAGACTTACTGCCTCTCTTACCCTTCTGTACTTTTATCCTGATCATCTAATGGAGACAAATTTGGATTATCCTCCTCAAGTCTGGGTACTGAGAACAGCTTGGGCACAGGTGCACGGGGCTTTTTTTTCAAATCCAATGTGCGCATTAAGGCAACCGACCTGAGAGCTGAAGACATTTCTATGGGAGGACTAAAAAAAAAAAAAGACATTTCGTCATCAAAATCCTACATATTAAGTTTACTGAAGTTTTCCAGAAGCACCATGTGGTCTTTACCTGCAATCCTCAAGCTGGTTCATGGAGTCACCGCTCTCATCAAGGCCTCCAGTGTCAGGTACACTGCTGGTTTCCAGAGAAAACCTTGAAGAGAGATGCTCTCTCTTCACAGTTTGTATTTGTGATATCAAATTATTCACTAGGTGACTATTTCCAAAGTGTAGATCAGCAACAACGCTACTGCTCAAACAGTGTCCGTGTTCATCTCTGCAGTCAATTTGAGCCATAACGCTTTAGTCTGGAACGGTTCTCTCACATAAATCTGACACCAAGAGTCTTCACTTTAAAACTTAAAATACCAAAGTGCAGTAGTGGATGTGTTCATCTACTGATGCATCCTTCATTTGCTCCACAACCACTCATGTTAAATGACCGCCATGGGATGCAGTCTGAGCTTTACTAAGCAGCAATCACAAAAACTGGAACCAGGTGTGGCTCTTTTTTTTCAAGGCTCAGGCAAACACTAGTTGTGTAGCAGGTTTTGAGTTGGAAAACAAAAAAAAAAACGTTACAAAGCTGCGGTTTGACATGTATTGTAGCATTTCCTGTTGTATGAAACAGTTAAGCACATAGATTTTGTTGTACACCAACTGTAAAAGCAGTATACTAAATCAATTAGCATGTAGTACAGAATAGGGACACACTAGCTGGCTCACACATACTGAGGTTTCAGAAGTCATTTCTGAATGTTTCTCAGTATGAAAGAAGGGCTCTTGGTTGCCGTTAACATTGCTACTGTATATATAGAAAACGTTTGACTTGATTAGAGAATGGCTTGATTAACAAAATGCAGCCCTAATCGCACTGCATTTAGTTACAGGAAGTAAAAAAATAAATTCACACACAGTGTACAAATACTAGTTCCATTTTATTTGCAATTTAAAATTTCATACAAGATAAAAGTAGATAATTCAATCTGCCTGAACATTGTTGGTATATGACTCAAATGAAGCCATTAAAATACTTGATATATGATGTACTGACAAAACATTTGACAGCTGTGAATGGCCATATTCTAACAGATTTTAAAAAATGAAAATGGGTGTTTTTAAAGATATGAACACACACACTATGATGATTTGACACAAAATAAAAGAACTTTCTGAACAGGAGCTACAAACCATTTTGTAATCTACACATGGCAACGCTCTCAAACTGTTGAGAATGATACATACAGTACAAGATACCTTCTGTAATACACATACTGAACCGAAAAAATGCCATCTATGATCTTACTTCAACAAATACACTTGTGGCTCTCTTGATATTTCAGGGTGATAACGGCGGTGTACATAGGGGTTTCAATCATCCGGATAAATTACTTGTAAACTTGATCAAAAATGACCAACCCTTCTACACCGCAGCCGCTTCCACAATGAAGCTTTTCCATCATTGGGTTCTGATTTGTAAATTGAAGGGGCTACAAACATAAATATCAACATGTTGCTTTGTTGATCAGCAAATTGCTTCAAATATCCATATTTGTGCTGAATGATATAAAGCTCACCAGACAGTTATTCTGGCACGGGGAGTAGGAGTAACGCTACTCCATTTTCAGATTATTTTCATTGATGCTCCACAACTTAAACAACAATAGTTTTATGACACATCAAAGGGGAAATTATAGTAATGTTTAATAGTTCAAGAATCAATAACACATTGGGCATTTAATAATGTGTCAATGTTGGACGACAAAACAAGAAGAAAATCAATCTACCATACCAAATCTCTAAAAACCAATGAAATGGGCGGGCACCCAAAACATCTGCATGCAAACACACCTCACATATCTGCAATATCCAGAAAAGTATTACCATTTGTCCTGTTTGTTCTTGGATATTCTGTACGACAAACCAAGAGACAGCGCTTCCCTGTGTTTATACGTGCTCCCTGCAAAGAAGGGGCCGAGACAGCTGGATCAGTAACAAGGTATAAATAAGACAGATGCTGAGTTGGGAAGCTGGGGACTCATAGGACTAGTTATGAGTCTAGGTGGGCACAGTGATACTGCGGGCTAGTAGTGCCAGCAGGGCTAGCTCCACAACCCCATGGGCTCTTTCCAGTGCCTCAGCAGCCTCCATGGCAGAAAACCCTGCTGCCTGGATTCTCTGGATGTGCTCAGCTGGAAATTGTTCTATAAAGGGACGCGGAGGGGGGAGAAGAGGGGCTGGAGATGTAAGCTGGGGAACCTGACCAAGAGGAGGGGAAGAGGAGGAGGAGGTGCTAGAGACTTCCTCCGGTGAGCCCACTGCCATAGACAGAGGACTGAGAAAGGTGTGCTCAGTCTGGAGGCCAAGAGTGTCTGGGGTGTTGGTGCCAGAGGCTCGTCCATCTGCGACCCCCCTCCCCTGCTGCCCCTCGGGGGGCTCCCTGAACTCCAGGTCCCCTGCAGGATCAGGAGGAACCTCTGGCTCAGGCTGACAAAAGCTGATGTTATTGGCTTCATCTTGCCCACATCTATCTGCCCTCCTCTCCCCAGAGCCGTCTGGACGCTGCGGCGGTCCCTGTTCCTCCACAGTCTCTGCTGCATCTCCGCCCAGATGCTCTTCCTGGCCAGAGAAGTCAGGGATGAGACACTTGGATGGTCCCTCATCAGACACAGCAGCAGCATGGTTGGCTTTGGCATCGCTTGGTTCTGCACCGGCTGTGATGGCAGTAGAGGGGATACGCTGGGTGTTTTCGGGGGTCGGGGTGCGTGGCTCTGTGGCCACTTCGTCTGTTTCCTGTTTGAATGGATGTGAGGGGGAGCAGGAGGTGCTGCGGTTTTGGGACTGAGCACGGTTGTTGGACACTAGCAGCTCGTGAAGCTCCATCAGAGCGGCCGCCAGCGAGGGGATGCTGTCGGAGCTGGAGCAGTGCTCTCCTTCAGGCTGGTCCCTCTCAGAGGACACCGCGCCCTGGGAGGCAGTGGGGGACTCCATTTCAACCGAGTCAGATTGGCTAAGAGCAATCGGAATGGCTTCTGTGGGGTCAGCAGTGTCAGACTCAGTCGCCTCCTGCTCCATGGGTTGAATGGGGGAAAGTTCCTCTGGATGGGGGAGCATGGAGCTGTTCACCACCTCGTCCGATTCAGCTTCCCCCTCTGCGTCTCCAGGCAGGGATACTGTAGTCATGTGTGCAGGAGGGGTACATGTACTGAGGACGTCTGTTGCGGGACTGGGTACAGGGGGCACTTTGGAGTTGCTATGGTCAGGCAGAGGGTGAGGGTGGACCTGATGAGGTGTAGAACCAGCATCCTCTGCTGGGGACAGAGGAAGCTCCTGGAGGCCAGGTTGGTCCAGGCACAGCTCTGGTGCTGAGGCCTGCTCCATGGCGGCCGGGGCAGACTGAGAGCGATCCAGGGTCTGGGGCTGGCCAGAGGAAGGGCTTTGGGAAGGGGAGGTGGATGAGGACATTTGGTCTAAGGTTCTGGGTAATGTAAATGGTGGGGGCTGCCGTGAGGTAGTTTGTCCATCTGCAGTGTCTATTGTAAGAGAAAATATAACTGGGAATTAAACAGCTGGAATTTGTGTGGGCCCCGTCTGGAGGCATTACTTTGGATAAAGTTCAGTTTCATGATATCTAGGGAAACAACCCAAAACACAAATTTCCTTACTGAAGCTCTTGAATACCCACTGCACATATAGTTTGTTACTTGTGCTACTTTTTCCTCTTTTTAACAGTTATATGTATTCATAATAAATACATGACTAAGTAGAAACAAAAGTACAACATCAATTAACCAATCCAGCAGCAAAATAAGAGCAAAATAATAAGACATAAATAGCAATGGACTTAGCACTGGCAATGGACTTGTGAATTTGCAGTACCTGGTTGGTAGGGCCCTCTCCAGCTGTCTCCAAATGCATCAGTGCTGTCCTGCTCAGGGGTTAGGGCACACACCACACACATCATGCAAAGGGACGGAGAAAGTTAGCAGTCACACACAGAGCATGCACCAACCTATCAGCCTTTTCACACACACACATGTGAAAAGTGTCATCCAAAAACAACTTGAGCCTATGTCCTGACAGAGAGGTCACACCGTCACAAACCCTGCCACTGAACGTCAGAAACCTCAATTGAGGCCACATCAGAAGGACGTTTGATCAAAATCACCTAACCATGATAATCAAGGCCAGAATTGATTGATTGATGCCTCTTCCATAGCGGAGGATTGCCTATCGACAACATGGCTGTCGACTGCCGCTGCTTTTTGTTCGAGATCCATTGGCAATGTGCAGCCATTACCGGACATGACTGGCAAACGGAAACAATAACAAAGACGGAGTGCATCTACGGCAATAGCACAAATGTTAATGTAAGTCTTGAAAAGCATTAAAGGGAAACACTTACACGATTGTGTTTTGACAATCCCAAATGTTACTTGTATTTCTAGAAGCAAAATTCAACACACCTCCAACTGGTTGAGAAAGCCCCATTTTCTGCTTACAGTCAGTCTCTGACATTTACCTTTATACCCAAGTAGGTGTGGGAAATACAGACAAACTCCGAATATGTAATCTATATAAATATAATAAAGCAGTACTGCTCATTTATTTTGCCAAAATGGCCTAATAAACTCAGAGATACGGTGGGACATAAGAGATAGCTACCAAGGTATAAATAGTATGACTAACTGGTCGAAAGTTTATATTGCCTGATGGTATATATATTACATTTTGCCCAAACACTGAGATGACATGATGCCATCCGGCTACAATCAACCACTATTAGCAGTTTACCATGCTACTGTTTGTGTCAGAGCAAGCAGTTTGAATGACAACAGTACAAACACAATTTTATGTAAAGTTACAGACAATTCTTAATAATGAGAAAATTATGAGATTATGAGACCGTCATCTCATAATCATTCGACAGCTATCTCACAAATCTGAGAAAACAGTGTGACTAAACAGTTTCACCAACATGACCATGCTAACGCCACCTGGTTTCACTCAGTGTCGAGTCTTGGAAGTATTTTTAGTCATTGTTCAAGTGTACACACAAAAAGCACTTTACGTCCGGGAGTAAACTTGGACCCAAGCAGTTTTTTGTCAATGCAATTTACGTTAAACAGTCTGTTAATCACCAGCAGCATTTCCTCTGATCCTTTTCTCAAACAAATCAGATATTTTATTTCACAATTAAAGGATGTTTTATTTATGATAACAAGATTTAGATCTTACAATTATGAGATTATTTTCATAATTGAAATCATAATTTCAAGAAAAGGTCTCCTGATCCCCCCCCCCACCCACTTTGAAAAATCCAATGTATTTCTGTAATGCTGCTGTGATATATTGCTGATTTAGTTTTTTTTATTTCATAGTCTGTGTAAGACACTGTTGCTCATACAAATAACTGCCTACGTTTCTATTAGCACTACATGTCCCTTTCCGTTTGTCTTTGCAGGTGGCTTCAAACGCTGTTCTCACACTCCTTCAGAGATCCATCTGCACTGTTGTCCAAAACAGAATCTGACAACATTTAACAGTCCATGCTGAATTCACTGCAATAGGACACACTCAGTACTGTTGATTAGCACAAATGGCTCCATTAGCGTTAATGGTGGCATTGAGTGCATCAGTGGTTAAGCGTTTTCTCCAATGTTCAAGAGCAGCTAAAAAGGCATCCAGAGGACAGCTCTGTGGTATGTCTGCTAATGGAGTATTAACTATCACGTACTGTAGATATGATGGTTGCTAATGAAGAGTTAGCTCTCTATCATATAACTATCATATAGAAATAAAGTAATAATAATAATACATTTGCTTTTAAGTGCCTTTCATATAACCCAACCCAACTCTACATACAGAAAACCAGCAAAAAACTAATCATGAGTGTTTCCCTTTAAGCCTTAAAAGCTCGATCTTCGCCAACATCTCATTTATCTTCTTTTCTTATATATGATTATATCTGCCTGACAGACATCTCTCAATTTCCTGACCTTCTAAGGCACATTCAATTTGGTGAGGTGATGACATGAAGTGATCATGTGACCGAAAATTCAGATGACTGCATAAATGGGGTTGAGAGTAAGAAGCTTCATGTGGCACATGCAAATGTAGTTCTACCTGAGCTGAAAAAAAAAAAAAAAAGCTCAATGAAAAACAGGCTGAAGAGCAGAGATTGTGGAGACTGTTCCTTACCGCTTTCCTGTATGGACCTCTGAAGTGCCTCTGCCAGTTCTCTGTCAGCTATCTCATCTGGACGGGCATCTTCCCGCCCCTCTGCTCCGTATGCCAGTCGGGCACACTCTGGCAGCTCTGCCTCAGACAGGAAGCGAGTTTCAGTGCCTGTAGTGCCTATTAGCAGCACGCTCTTCTTCAGGTCGATTGAACACTACAAGAAAAATAGGACAAATAATGCTCCTGGATATTCTTCAACTTTCCTGTGCATTCACTAGACAGAGAGCAGAAAATGGAAATCCCTTTATTATGTAATTAATTCCAATCCAATACTGTACTGCACACTGTGATCAGATAAAAAGGGGCTCACACCTGGTGTCTCTTCAGCATATCCAGGCCAAGCAGCATGTCCATTGGCTGGTCCTCCAAGATGGAGAAAGAACAAGGAAGGAAGTCCCCCTCTATCTGGACCTGAGCTACAAGAGTGCAACAAGACAACACAATTTAAAACTACCCTGAAATGTCATGCAGACTTGAATATGAATGCAGTTGAAGGAATAGATCAAGTCTGGGAAAATTATTCTACCTACCCAGAGTCAGACAATCCCTCGCACCATTTTTAATCTCTGCATGCAGTTTTAAAAGATATGTGGCATGGTAAGCTTTGCCTTAGCAAGTCTGTAGATATCTGCAGGAAGTTAGGAGAATTAATCTTCTCCACTGTGTTTAATACTTTTTGTTAAACTAGCGTTGAAGGCGTTCCTTACAAAGCCTCAACAAAATCCTAACAGTTAAATTATCATTTGGAAGTACTTACTTCAAACCATAACTATGGGTGAGAAAATAAATAGAAAGTGGACTCAAAGACATCCTGTAACCGTGCTAAGCTAGGCTATCTAACCATTCAGCACATTTTCAAGCAGCATGCTGACTTTGTCTGACTTGCGTTAAAGTACAGTGTTGCTAAGAGAAAATATCTGAAAAAAGCTGACACTCACCCAAATGAACTCTGCCAATGATCTTCTGGGTGCCCACTCCCTTGGCGATACCGGCCCAGCGACGGTCCACCAGCCGCATGATGTTACAGCGCTCAGCGCATGCTTGGCTCATGATGGTCATCTGGGCTCCTAAAAACAAGAAATGTCAGGTACTACAAAATGTTCAATCCTAACCAAAAATCAAAAATGGCCTGTGCAACAAAGAGGGGATTACAATGCAGTGTAAATCCAAATGATGTAATAAGTGCATTGCATTTCTGTGCTCCAGAATGAGGTTACTCTTCCAGATCTTGGCTGAGTCATACTGGTCTTGTAAAGATCACAAGGGGAATGAGAATGAGATCACACATAAAAGCGGCTGAAATCAATTTCTTTGGAAGGGTGGGGAGATCAAATAAAGAGCTCAGATTTGAACCTCTGCTCTGTTAGGTTGAAAGGAGCTAGTTGAGGTGGGTTAAGCATCTGATTAGGATGCCTACCTTGTAAATGACTTTTGGTAAAAAAAAAAGAAAAGAAAGCAGTTATAGAGAGGTGGTTTGAAGAAGAAATGCTAGAGACGTGCTCTTACTTCAGTCTGTGTAAACTCAAACCTACAACAAAGTGAGCAACATTCTGCATGCCATTACTGTTGTATGGAAAACCACTCACTTTGTTGCTACTGCTACAGTATACAGTAAAGTATTGCAATGAGACATTTTAAAAAGTAAAAACATGTTAATGTGCAGAAGTGCAATAAACAATAATGCTTCCCGAGCACATGGAAAACAGTGATTAATAATGGTGGCGTAGGCATTAGACAAAATAATCAAGACTATAATCTTGTAATCAATGATTATAACTGATATAGATTATGGACATCATTCAGGCTGCAAATAATTCCGAATAATGGGTTAGTGGGAGACAAAAATAATGACATAACCTGATATCATCTGACGTATGTGCCGAACAGGCAAGTGTTTGTTGAAATCTGACTGTCACTGAAGGTAACTGTTACAGACAACTACACTGAGGGCTATATATCTGAACAAACAGTAAATTCTATAGTCCAGATATAACTGTTCCAAGTTAAAACACTGTCCTAAAGTGAATTGGTGTATTATTTGCAGATACTGATACATCTGCAAATCAGAGAACTAGATGGGTAGTTTGTTATCTTGCTCATCTGTTGAGCCACAAACAAAAACAAAACCACTATGTAGCAAGCCAACATTTCAGTACCATTCCCGTTCATGACCAGAACATTGTATCTACGGCAAATGGGATCAGGATTTAATGCTCATTACCTGAGTCAACAAAAGCTTTCACAGGGTGCCCATTGACTTTGCAGTTAATGTAGAGCATAACCACCTGTCCAAAGCTTTCTGGGGCCTCCTCCATTGCAATGGTCATGTTTTCCTCCACATTGTGCTGCCTGGAATATGCACAAATCCAAGGGGGAAAAAAATGAAAACATGTTGCCTGTTATTATGTTATTACATCACAATATCTGATTATGGGAGTAAAACAGACTGTATCATAATGCAGATGAGAGGTATTTTGTGTTGCGTTATGAACAAAATCTATGGTCTGTACACCATACCTGATGTCCTCCTCAATCTTGGCTTGGGCTTCCAAATCAAAAGGATCAGCAGTCAGAAGTCTGATCCTCTCTTGCTCTCTCCTGGCTCGATCCTGCTGTTGCTCCAGCAGCACTTTGGTGAAACGCTCTGAGGAAACACAGAGAGTTACATTAATTTGACCGATTCATATCGGACTCAAAGTAAAAAGACTGGAAACACACAAATAGTTGCACGTGACCTCAACAGCTCTTTTTTGTTTACCCAAGTCTCCGCTCAGCAGGGCCTCAGCAAGTGGTGGGTTTCGCTCCTTGAGGAGTGAAAGCTCATGTGGATTGGATAATAGCATCTGCTGGAGTAAGGCAGGGTCATCCAGCCCCTGAGGAGAGGAGCCACGAAAGGCTGATGGTGTGGAAGGTTGTGCATCGCGCTGCTGCGGTGGCAGCTGCTGTGGCTGCTGCGGAGGTGGCGGCTGCTGCTGCTGCTGTTGCTGTTGCTGCGGCTGCTGCTGCGGCTGCTGCTGCTGCGGCTGCTGCGGCTGCTGTTGCGGAGCATGTTGCTGCGGCCTTATGGCACCACGTTGACTGTTTGAAGAAGAAGTGCCGGGGACTGTGATGGAACGAAAGTCAATGTGGGGCAGACCTAAAGAGCACAAATGATAGAGGGTGAGAGGTTAGCATTTTGCATGTACAAGGAGTCTTACTGCTAACTAAATAAATAATGCATTCATCTTTTCAATATTGTTGCCTTGTGTCCCTAGATGTATAACTTTGCTTTTTTAAAATCAAAACTTTACACTTTTCACTTCCTGTAAATTGCACTTACTTTCCTCATACTTTTGATGACTTATCCTGGCCAACCCCTCCCAAAAACCCTGCTGGTTACCAACTAGAACTAACAGCAGTTGTGTGAATTTATTTGGATGTGAAACAACATTGTTACTCAAGTGTAATGAAATAACCAGTACCAATTACCTATCAGTGTCCTTTTTGTTGTTTTTGTCCTGCCTATTTTTGTGTTTTTCTTGTGCAAAAGGCATCAAACCATGCAAGAATATCACACCCTCTGAGCAATTTCATGGGACCTTAATGTACAGCAATTGGCATGTTAAATGGAACTTGGAAACAGACGTAAATCAACAGCTTTCATATCATTTTAACAAAGATGTGCGTTACCTGGGAAGGCTGGCTGAGTTGGTGGTGGCCTTCTGTCAGCTTGCCTGAGAACCACCACATCTCCATCCTTAACACCATAGGTCCCCAAGGCACGAGTGGGGTCTTTTAGGGGCTGCTCTACATATGTGATCTGTTTATGGAAAAATACAGAATTAAATTTTATATCATCATGCAAAAGATTTACAGACGTAGATATTAGATTATAGAATACCCATGACTGGATAAACTCAGCATGCTTGACGCAGATTTCAATAGATCAAATTCGACAGTCTTCACAAAATGCTGTAGTCATTAGGGGGCACTTGTTTTTGCAAACTCTACTATTCGGTAAGCAAACCACACTGCAAATGTTACATAACATAGTTTAACTGGCTAGCCAATTCAGTGGTCTACCTGACTGCAAAAACTACCTTCCAACCCAGAGCTACAAGGTTATATTACTGCTAGCCACTTGACTGGTGTCAGGTTGATTTATCACCCTCACTTTCTGTTTCCCCGAGTGCCCACAAACATATTCCATAACAGACCAAACTGCATTAATTATGTAAGGGAAATGTTTCCTAAGGCATTAGTGATGGATTGCATTGTACAGTCTGTACATGTCACAACATAACCCTCCAAAGCAAATCCTCATCACTTAAAAGGTGAAATTAGAAAGTGTTTAGCACATTTGACTTAAACAATTAACTAATTATCAAAAGAGTATCAATGAATGAATGAATGAACACACAATTAGAGGCTTTATAGGGGCAGTATTTACTGCATGGCCACACGGAATTGTGTTTTAAGTTATTGCGTAACGTACATGCATTTTGGACTGGAAGTCTGATTGCTCCACATCTCCAATAAAGCTAAAAAATCTATTCCGTCGTTCACGTTACAATTATACTATTCATACACCCCATAACTGTTCAAACTGTGTGCAATTTGTTGGGGCAGCTTAACATGTTGTGTGACCATCGTTTTTTATTTTTATTTTTTTATCTCTGTCAAGATATCGTCCCTCCGTGTCTTGATTTAACGTTAGAAAGCCGTTAACGTTAATTAAGTGTACTTGTGACACGGACATACACAATTCGGCTCGATAAAGCAATACGTTAACGTTAATTAAGTTAAGCTACGTTGGGTTGTTTCTTGTAACCGTTAGCACAAACAATTGTCCTCGATCTGTTAACTAGCCTCACCACAGTTAGCTTCATTAACGTTAGTTTGCCATTAGGTTGACTTTCGGTTAGGTTAAGGCCACCCACAGATAAAGCCGACTGTTTGTGACCGTCATTAACCGTTGGGGATAGAAGTCGGAACATTTTATTTGTTGTTGATAACGGACGTTTCGCAACACCCAGTCCATCAAAACAGCAAAAGTCCGATTCATGCTAGCAAGCCAGCTAGCTAGCTATGAGCTACGTTAGCTCTCTGGCTACAGCTAGTCCGGGTCTTACCTGAATTTCCCCAGCCGGGATTCCTGATTCCAGTTCACAAAGTGCTACAAAGTCTCTCAGTTCAAGCTCTGGGGACACATCGAGGGCGAAGGTGGTTTCTGGGCGATCCCTCGGCGCGCAGAAAACGGTGACCAGCATCGCTTTTTTTGGGGCAGGAAAACTGGACAAACCCGCTGCAACAGAATGCGGTTAATGTAGTTCCTTGTTTCACAGACTAAAACCCAATTATAATTTGGATATCCCCAGTTTAAAGACGTGTTTCAGTAGAAAAAGCGTCAAAGGGCAAACTAATTTTTACACCGAAACACAGTGACTGCTTTGCACTTACTGAGTAAAAGCCTGATGTGACAGTTTCTCTTTTAACAACAACTAAACATCAAGTATTGCTCAGTAGTGCCGCATTTCATCCAGCTTGTTTTTCGACATGTCGCATTACAGAATTTGCAGTCGTGAGTAATTTCTTCTTCTGATTTCAAAAACACTGCAAGCCACTGTTCTTTACCACCATCTACTGGTGACAGCTACACACATTCAAGACAAGGCGTAATGAAACTTGGAATTGAAACCAAACCAAAGTGTATTTGTGTTGCTCATAATATTTCATACATAAAGGAGTCAAAATGCTTTACATAAGGCATCAAACCGGAAATATGACATAAAACAACATTTAACATTAAAATATAAATGAAAATGTAAAATATAAATAAATACATTTAGAAAAAATATAAAAACAAGACAAGGTGCAAGTGCATGGAGGATAATAGTGAGTGCTTAAAGGTTCAGGCAAAGGAGAAGTTTTTAACCTAGATTTAAAGGTCAGCCTTGTATAATCTAGAGGTTTGTTCCTTCTCAGTGGTGCAATGTAAGTAAATGTTGCTGCTCCATGTTTAGTTTAGACTCTGCTTGTGGCTGCTACTGCAAAGTTTGGCTCTCTGTCCAGAGTCCATGATTACACCAAGATTTCTGACTTGTTTTTGTTGTTGTTATTGTTGTTTTCAGAGAAAGAGAGTCAAGAGAGTTTGCTCCAGTGACAATAGAAGACTTGATTGGAAAACGGGTTAATTTAGTGCTGTTTTATGATAAAAGTCTTAGTTTAATATGAAAGAGGTTTGGAGTTACATATTGTTTGCATTGACTGTAAGGCTTTATGAATTTAATATAAAGGTTAAATCATAGCAGCAGTAGAAGTAATGAGCAGTTGTTGTCATTTTTTGTATCATATTTCATCTAAGTGTCAACCTAAGGGAACATGGGAGATAGCCGTAGATGACACATACTTAGTAAACACATGATCTTTGGTCAAGGACAGTGGGCTTATAACTGTGCTGTTTTTGCATTATACCTCCTTTAATCAAACACTGTCTGTCTGCCTTTACTGTGCCATCTGTTTCCTTGGATATTCTCAGTTTGGGTTTTTCTTCTGTACTCACTTACAGAAACTGCAAAATGTCATGCTAACCACATAGTTCCTTTACTTATTCCATACAAATGTTGCTGCTGCTGCTGCTGCAGGAAACATAAATCACGTCACATCCTGTGTGCAGAGGCCTCTACTTGAAATCTGGTGCAAAAACACAGAAAATGCAAAAGATGTTGTGAGTTGGGAAAAGGCAGGAACATTACTAAACTGTCAGCCTATTAATACCCCCAGCTTGTGACAAAGTAAAGGTAAAGTGTTTAATGTGGAATATTACTTTAAATCTGCAGTATTTTTTACACATGAGGCGATGTCCATTCTTTGGCTGGTAATGGTGACCTTCATGCCGATTTCAGTAATACGCTGTTAGAAAAAGACAGAATACAATCCAACAGCCACTTTGCAGCAGAAGGTGCAAATACTTTCTCTTCCATTAAGCATGAAACCTCCGCTCCGTACACCCGACTTTCAACACTACCCAGTTGAAGAGTAACGCATTTTGAACCCAAAAGCAAATAAATGACATTGCATTCATCTTCAATATCCAGAGGTCTGCTAGTCACATCATGGTCACTCAACAAGCAGTCGGACTTGGTCTCCTACAGAAAATTTGTGGTTATATTTTAAACTGCAGTTTAAAGATGTACTACATAATCTTCTTTAAAGCAACATAAGTCTTAAATAGTAACTAGTGAGATATAAAAGCCAGTAACAGTGAGGACGTCTGTATAAAGCTCAATGTATAGTTTTGAAGTCACTGGTGTGCAGTTCAAATGTGTGGACCACAACTGAATGCAAACTGCCATATTTACACAATATCCTTTTATTTGTGCATATTTATCGGAACATCAACCCTGATCAATAGTTCTTTTACCTGCACACCACTTACTGTCTATCTGAAGGGTTTTAGCTGTTTATCCATATTTTACTCACAACGCTGAAACAGAAAATGTTCAGTTTTCTGGGTGCAGTCCCATTGTCTACAGAGTTGGTTTTCTGTGCTTTGGCAATGGGGGTGAGAAGACTTGATAAGGTGTCGTAATGTCTGTAAGTTGTTCCTCCTGTAAAAAAAAAATGTTCCAATTCAAGAGGCCAAGATAAGCCAAGACTCGTCACGTATCGTCGGTGTCCACAGAAACAACATTCACGCCGCTCTTCTTAAGAATGTGTGGGCGTGTACAGACTGTGCATGACTGACATCTCTTTCACTCAACACTTATTTTTGTTGCACCTGTTAGTGTGGGACAATTTACAGCTTTATCATTCTTCTGGTCTGGTGACACCCCGTAACTGGCACCATGGCTGTATTTGAAAATGCCTACTACACTAGCAGTACGTACTGATTTTGCCAAAAAAGTAGCATGCAGTGTGCAGTATGCCAACAGAAGTAAAATCTGCAGTATGCCAAAAGTACCCGTAAGTCGTACGGATTCCAAAGAAATCTCCAGTAAGCATCGGACCAGTCTACCTCGCATACACACATGTAGTTCATACTGCATATTACATGTTTTGAATACAACACATATCTCCACCCAGCTTCAACCTGGATTGAGTTCTAATTAGCCAGACTGATTGAAAACACCTTTAAAGACAACTCGGTATGAATGAAACATCACGGTACGACTGTATGACTGCAGCATGTGCTGAACTGTAAGAAAGAGTAAATGAACAAAAACTTTTTTCTTTTTTTTTTGCTTCGGTGTGATACGTCTACTCATATGTAAAAATGAGGTACTGAAAAGTTCACCTCCAAAAAGCAAAGTTGGTACTTTTAGACGGGTTGTCCATGATCACAGAAATAACAGATGTGAGATCTAGCTTATATGAACTTCTGCTACAATGGAGTTTGCCAAACTTTACGAGGAACAAAAAGAAGGAAACATGCCATGTTGTGGCACTACAAGAACAGTATACCTCCCTGACACGCTGTGAAGTTTTGTTGCTTTTTTGTTTCTTTCCTGTACACTGTTTCTAGTGACACATAAAAACAAAGTCTCCTGAGGATAGAAACCAGACAAATAGTTGCCTGACTGAAATCTTCTGTGATGTCAGAATGAGACAAACAATGGGCTTCTCTACGGCTCAAACGTCGCACAGAAGTTTACAGCTGACGCATCACATCAGTGATTGTAGATTACTTTTCATTTTTTCATCTTGCTAAATGGGTTTATGTTGATATTTTATGAAGATTACAGCCAGTTACTTAAAAATGAACATAAGAAATTTGTGAATTAAAATGTTTTTCAAAATTTCACTGAACGACAGCCAGCTGAAACTTGAGCGGAGGTGTGTCTACATCCGCTGTCAAGAAGCAAGCATATGGCATTTGAGTGGTTGTAGCTTGCACATTGATCCAGAATATGTAGTTTCTGTCTGTTTTGAGGACATATGCAAAAATATGCAAGATGTCAAGAGCTTACCAAACCAAAACAAGATAAAGCTGCATAGTTTATGATAGTTAAACCACAGACCACTACCTATTTTCCGATTAGTCAGATGGCCCAGATAAAGGTTAATAAACCAAAATAGCTCTAAATGACAGATCATTACAGATAATAACATTCTGTTTCCTAAAAATGTTTGTAATGGAGTAAGCCGCTGCGCAGATGGAAAATGATCACTTTTATTTGTCTGTTGCTATAATGAATAAAGTGCATCTTAATGTTGATATAAGATATAAATGTGATTATTTATTCCATATAATATGTATTTTAGTTAAAAGTTGAGTGAGAAATGTGAAGGCTGTTTGAACAATTTAACCCTGTAACGCCATGAGTTTTTGAGACCTCTCTACAGTGTGATATTTTTTCCCCTGAAAAACCTGATGTATACAATCAGACGCATGCTGTGCACCAGAAGAAATTGAAGCCCAGGCAGAAACCCATGCCCCTGCAAAGGTTTCAAGCTGCTGTTGACACCTCTCTCACAAGTGCAGGAAAGGGCAAAATCAAGTGTGGCAGACCACTATCCTCTCCAGAAGCAGGAGGAACCCCCCCCCCCCCCGCCCCCCCCCTGCAAAAGGCCAACCTCTAGTGTGCCCCCTGATGTTCTTTTTTTTTAATTTGTCAGAAAGTTCAATACCCTAACCCTAACACTCCAGTTTCAAAAAATTAGAATTGTCTGGCAATTATTTCATGGTTCAGGCTTTACAGGGTTAATTACCGAATAATTCATTAGTGGAGTATTCAACAGAGTCAGTCAGGTCTTCAGGTATTCTAATTGCAACATATTATAAGTAAGACATTTACAATACATTATAAGTTTGGGCTTTTAACTTTTTAGTGACCTCTCTCCTATTCAAAAACACGTGGGTTTTTCACGTCAGTCCTTTATAAAGGTTTCCTAGTCTGGGGTGTGTCTATGTCTCACTCTCTGAGGTGAAACGCTCAGTGGCACTTGTTAGCACTAAAGTATTGAATATGGTTCTGCTCAAACTGCTTATATTGACTTTGACTTTTTATGAACTCATTGTTGATTTGGATGCTAAGAGTTGCCCAAAAGGTAAAGTATGACTTTCTTGTGCTGTAATGTTCCTCCTCATTCTGCACGATGCCGCAGAACGTACTACAGTTTGTGGCTTTACAGCTTCCTCTCATTCTTCACGTGCTTTGAGTACGTTACTGTGATTAAAGTGCATTGTTTCTGTTGACACTGTGAAACAAATCAAGGTATGAGAGTATCTCGTGACGGAAATAGCTGTGAAAATTGCCTTGATGAATTCTACCAGCCTGAAGAGAACCATTCCAAACATTGCATACCATGTACAAAGTGTGATAGAGGTGAGTGTTGGAGCTTTTGGTGTGATGTATTTTACAAAAATGCAGTACAGTTTCCAAATGAAGTGGCTGGTTTTCAAGTCTCAACCTGCCTTTAACGAAGAGATGTGTTTGCTGTTGTAGAATCGGGGAGTGATGTTGAAGAGAAGTGCACGAAAGAGATGAACAGAAAATGCAGGTGCCGCGGAGAATTTGTTCCCAGTGACAGTGATTCTTCCACTTGCAAATGTGACATTGGATTTGGACTAAATCGTGCAGGTTCCTTGCCAGAATGTGCAAAATGTGAAACTGGATATTTCAGCTCAAGTATCGACTCGACCTGTCGAAAGTGGAAAGAGTATGTCCACTGTATTCTAGTATTTTATTACACAAAAAATATAATCTCAACAATGTCTAAAGTGGTTTACCTGTTGTTTACAGCTGCATCTCTTATTCTTCATTCTAGATGTAAATCAGCAGGAGTGAATTTTACTGGAAGCAACACCGCAGACGCCATCTGTAATGAGTTGAAGAGTAACACTTACATCACTACACCTCCCACGTCAAACAAAATGTCTCTAATTGTACGCTTAACATCCCACCGTCCACATGAGGGGGCCCATACTCAGAAGTTGCATACCACCACCATCACCACCACCACCACCACATCTGGTCCAGGACACACCATCACCCCGAAAGTCCCAGTGCAGCCTTTCCAGCCGTCAAACACAGGCAACCACATTGGTAAAACATTTGCTGCTCTCTTTTTATGGCCCAACCTCGGATTAAAAAGTAATATTAAATAACCTATTTGCTTGCTTGTCCTGTTCAGGTATGGCCCTCCTCATATTTGGAATCATCGGACTGCTTGTGTTGACCGCTGTGACCTGCAAGCTGCACATTGCTTCTTGTGTGCCGATAAAACCAGCAGTACAAAGTATGTCGCAGCGTTAAAAGGAAAGTGATTCTGCACTTAAAGGAATAGTATAATGTCTGGGGAAATCCGCTCAGAATTAGGTTTCTTGCTGAGAGTTAGATGAAAAGATTGATACCACTCTCATGTTTGTACGCTAAATATGAAGCTACAGATGGTTAGCTTAGCTTAGCACAAAGACTGGAAGCTAGGCAGTTAGTTATTCCTTTGAACATTAAACTCTTTTTGCATGCTAAAGTAAAACTTATTCTTTAGTTAAAACCCACTGTTACACTGCCTGAATGTTTTTCATTGTTGTAGGAAACGTCACATGCCGCTCACCTGTGCTCCTTCCCTCTTGGCTCTGTGCTGTTTATTTCTAAATGTGCCCGATATCTTTTAAAAAGGCCAAAAGTCAAGGAATATGGATATCAATTGTGGATATACAGAACACAGTCGTAAATATGACCTTTTTTAATTAATTATGCTTCTATGTTTGTTTCCAGCAAGGGAGTCATTGTGTCGGAGGCCAGTTGAGGAAAGCGGCAATGGCAGTCTGTCCTCTCTCAAACTGAATCCAGAGGAGCCCTCAGGTGAAATCGGTCAACTCATTCTGTAAATTTTAAGTTCAGATAATCATCATCCGAATACAGACTGATCACTTATATTTTCCTTATATTGTTGGTTTTACATCAGAAAAAACTATCTAATGTATCTGTATTATAACAGGTATATTCAGAATCTGCAGCGTGGTCAATATTTGACGTTTGTTTGTTCTGTTGTAATAGAATAACGGGTGAATTGTGTGAAAAATATGTATGTATCATACCTCACTTTTAACTCATTTAACTGTGAATCAATTTGAACTACTTACTACTGAAACTGTTATGCCTTCTTTAGTAAGATATTTTTACTATAAAGAAAATCACTCTCTGTGTAACCTTAACATTTATTTGGATATTCACATTTTTGTATGATGACCTCAGAGATCATGCCACTAAATGCCTTACAGTATTTCCAAACAATCCTTGCTAAAACATATATACATATTTTTCCTGCTTTTTAAAGCCTTATGGCATTATATAATGTGATATGGTTTAATGGGGCAAGTTTCTGAGAAATATACAGTGTGAACGATATAGTAGTAAAAGTAATAGCGATCAATACTGTTTATGAACTGCTGGAAAGCCAGACATTTTAATTTCTTCATGCTGTCTTTCTGTCTCTATTTGTGTCATTTTTGTTGATTCAGCTCTGTTCCACCAGTAACAGTTCTGTTACCTTGAAAAAAACATGCTTTCAGTGGTGTGTGGGGTTGGGGGAGTTCCCCTTGTGGAGTTAAATGCGTGTCTTTTCCCCACTGAGAGACACTTCCTCTCATGTTTTCATTTCTGCCGTTGGAAAGATTGATGTAGTAAATGTGAGGACTTTTATGTTGTTTACGCCTCACTGGAGACTTTCCCCGTATCAGTACAGTCAGAGGCGTTATGAAAGCATGCCTTCATTTTTTTATTCATTTATGTTTCGCTAAGAAATCAGATACACAAGCCTTAAAAATATCACAGGTGGCTTGGTGTGTACCCGGCTGGCTTTGTGTGAATCTATTTGGAAAAAGCCGCAGTTTGGTTCCAACTCATTGATTCCTTACCCTTCTGCGCCCTCTGCTGGAATACTTCAGGGAAAAGAAATGAAATAACATTTCTAAAAACGGTGGTGAAGTATTCTGATCCTTTACAACAATGTAAAAATACTCTGTTACAAGTAAAAGTCCTGCATTTTAAATCCTACTTAAGTAAAAGACATATTAGTCAAATATACTTAAGGTATCAAAAGTAAACTTGTTCTGCAGAAAAGTTGATAATATATTATCATATATCACATTATTATTGTTAATACTGATGCATCAATGTGTAAACAGCATTTTCTTTGTGCTGGTCAAGGTGGTGCTAGTTTAACTTGTTGATATAACTTCTTTATATACAGTCAGCTAGTTTAGTCCAGTGGTTCCTACAAATAGAGAAAAGCACAAAAACTGAAAAAGTTGTTTAACAGAACTTGTTTTTGTCTTATTTCTTATCCCATTAATCATCTCACGGCCCCTCAGATTTATCTGGTGACCCTTTGGAGGGGCATGACCCCTAGGTTGGGTGAAATATTGGATAATTTGTTATACCAGTAATTACAGTATATCTGTCAAATAAATGTTGTGGAGTAAAAGTACAATATTTGCGCTAAAACAGTGGAGTATAAGTATGAAGTACTACTAGTAATACTAAAATAAAGTCCAATACCTCATTGTACTTAAGTACAGTACTTGTACTTAGTTACTTTCTGCCACTGTTTTAACAACAAACAAACTAGTTTCTATCTGACTCTTATGTAAAGCATGTTTTTTGTCAAATATTTTGTCTCTGATATTTGTTCTCTTTGATGCCCTGAGAATGCGTGAATAAAGATTTTCTAAACTAAAATAAACTTGGCTTTTCTTACAACTAAACTAACTACCCAAGTATGGGCATTTGTTACAGAGAGTATGCACATACAGTGCAAAGAGTTCCTGCAGATACTTTCAGTAAATGTCAACGATCCAGGAAGTGTGTGGTTTCAGAGAAATATACAACATGTGAACAAACCCTTTCTATGTCGGGTTTTATAGAAATAGCTGCCTTGTAAAGTACAGAAACTTCACTCATTGAATGACAACAATAAACGCCAACAACTGATAACAGATAACACACATCCTTTGTACATACAAGTATTTTTGCAGGTGCTATTTTCCTTTTGTATGTGCTGTTAATTCTGTAAAGCTGATCATAGCTTTTGTGTCATCACACTCACATAAACCTAATGTTATAGTTTTTCTTTGTTTCATGCATACAAGTATTTTTGATCAATTTGTAGAGACATTGACACTAAACGGTATTTTTCTGTTGGTCATTGTCAAAACAGCCACATTCAATTTACTTTGGTTCTATGTACTCCACCAACTTGATGATGAAGTATGATTTTTATTCCATGCACTCTTGCCGCTGATCATCACTTGAGGCAGTTTATCTTACTTCACACAGCTCCCTGTGGAGCCACAAAATGCTTTAAACAACATTTTCACATATGCAGTTCATCAAGACCTGTGAACAGACTTTGATGTATAAAATCAAAGAGTTCCCCTTTAAGACGATGAAACGTGAGAACTTCCAAAGGGGGGTGAAAACCTTTTATCAGCACTGTATCCATCCAAATGTCACATCTTAACCTTTAGTGAGCTTTTATATTACTACGTTGAAGGCTCAATTACAAGTGACATCACATGTCTGCCACCCACCCTCACCACAGTACAGTTTTAAAACCTGTCTACACTGTCTACACTTGTGGCTATATGATGACGATTCATACGACTAGTGTCGAGAAGTACCTGTAAGTACGTCTATGGTTATGTCACATCCTGAAGGAGGTTTCAAACATGCGACCATGTGGTTGTGAGTGAGTGTGAGTGACGTGAGAGGGAAGTAAATGTCTCTGATAGTCTTTTTGGTACAGCCACGTGTGATGAGGTTTGGAAGGGTGCCAATTCAGCCGAGGGTATGCCACTAAAACATTGATCAAAACACAGGTTTTGGTGTCACTGTGCATTGTGCTATAATCCCAGGTGGCCTCTCACATACCTTCACAGCATGAAGCGCAATACACAGAATCCATGCAAATGAGGACCACTATTGAAAATGTACAGGACCACAAGTCATGCATCATCACTATTAATATCTTACTCACGCAGGCTTTCATAATGAGTCAGTGTGGACACAAAATTATCAGATGGGCTTGATTCAGAGATACCCATAGCCCAACAACAACAGTAGGACTGCAACCAATTATTGTTTTTATTATAGATCAGTCTGTTGATTATTTTATAATGAATTAATTAATAATGTGCCATATAATGTAATAATATAATATATAATAACAAAATGTCTCCAACATTGTTCCATTACAGGTTCCCTGAGCCCAAGGGAATGTCTCCAGATTGCTTGTTTTGTGATATCAACAGTACAAAACCCAAAGACATTCAATTTACAATGATATTGAACAGAGAAAAACAACAAATCCTTAATTTTGACAAGCTGAAAGTAAAAAAAGTAAATATTTAGCATTTTTGCTTGAGATAATTGATTTAAATTATTAGATGGATTTTCAGAATTGTTGGTGATTCAGTTTCTGTCAATTTTATTCACAATTTACATTTCAGCACTACTGAACAGTGTGTTGCACCAATACACTCACAGTAAGTTGACAGCAGTAATTCTTCATCATGCGTCTCTAACTATGCACTCCTGCATCATATAAGCAACATGATCTACATGCAAAATGCCATGTTTACCTTCTCTACACGTGACTGCTACACATCGCACAATGTACTGCAAATCAACAAAAAACCCAGCGCACCCTTATTTCACACTTTTTAGGTTTCAGTAAGCCCTGGGGTAAAAATTCACACTCGAG
Organism: Enoplosus armatus; assembly: GCF_043641665.1. Taxonomy (NCBI): domain Eukaryota; kingdom Metazoa; phylum Chordata; class Actinopteri; order Centrarchiformes; family Enoplosidae; genus Enoplosus; species Enoplosus armatus. The sequence goes on along the minus strand of NC_092182.1, from coordinate 15,915,696 downwards.
GGGTTAACAACTTTGAAATACTCACAGCATACAGTATGACCTATCACCTGTGGTTTTTGGGGATGCTGTTAGTAGGCTAACAGGTGGTATAAAGGTAGAATTCCTGCTGGAATTTGTTTTAAATTAAATTATATATAGGCGGTTCCATTCATTGTGTCCTCACACTGTAGGCTATGGGTTTTCCAGGAATCACACGGAGTCATATTCAGAATATTGCAAGTGCATTAGAGCCTTAATGTCATGTTCACTGTGCGACTCACTGATTATTGCTGTTCACTGTCATTTAAATGAATGAATAGTATCAAATTATGCATTAAATGAATCAGAGCACAGCTGATCTGATGTCTTATGTTGCAAACCATTCCTTAACCACGGGAACAATGAAATATTAGTTGAGTTTGTTCTCACAAATGATAAAAAAGGAATAGAAAAAACACTGGGACAGTATTCTGTACGTCACTTAGGAACGTCAGCTTCAAGGTTATCCTCTTCTGTCCAAATGTCAGTCCACACACTGTTAACACACTTGAGGTTTAGGACAGACGCCAAAAAATGCACTTCTTTCCCAATTTCTATAAAACTATAGAACGACTCCAAGCTCCAAATGTGTGATCCACCACAACCAGTTCCAACACAGGTGCAGAAATAAGAATGTAGATAGATGTAAATTACCTACAGAGATATTTTCCCACCATAAACAAAAAAGTGTTTTAAGTTTCAGCGATGGATATTTCAAAACCTCAACAAATACAGTTATCTGAATGACATCTTATCTGTTCTTCAGTAGTGCTACTTGTTAACTACCACATCAGAAGAGGGCTGTTGGTAGGCTTTGATGAAATGTTATCAGCTCTGCATCCAGTGCCAAACTTGAATCCTGTCACATCCCAATTAAATCTATTGCGTTTTTTAATAATTTGAAGAGACAAGCTACAAATAACTTAAAACCAAAAGATTGATGACAAAGATGAGAAACGAGTGAAAAGGAGAAAAGGTTACCTGTATCCTAATCATGTGTTTCATCACATAAACAACCACTTATCATGGTTTTAAGAGTTTGGAAATTTTCTGTATTGTACCTTGAGTGTGCAGATGGTGATTAAACGTCAATCACTTTATCCCCAGTTTCAAAGCTGAGCTGAAACCTGAAACAACACCAACACATGCTTTATAGGAAAGCCTATAGAAGGCAGCTTCATAGTGAACATGCTGATGTCTGTGTTTTCTCTTTATAAATCCGTGCCACCTATACACGTCACATATGCTGTCTGCTTGTGATGAACAAACACCAGGCTCCCCTCCTAAAGCCAAGCTAAATAACCCTCCTTTATATCTATATATACTTTTGTCATCCCATTTACACTGCTTCCAACAGTTACAAGTGGTCTTTCACTTCCTGAACTATTACAGTACATGTCTCACACAATGTCTCTCTGCGAGCTAACCACACTCACATCTGACACTGACGTCAGCAACACACAAGATAAAACCCTGAGGAGAAACAAGCAGAGCACTGTCATAATGATTCCTCTGAGCATTTCCCTGGCAGCGATGTGTGCATTGAGTATTTGGACTATGGGATACGCTGCAGACTGTGGTGCTGGACAGACTGTGATAAATGGCCGATGCTGTGACATGTGTCCCCCAGGTAAAACACATAATTAATCTTTAAAATAATAAGATAAAATGTGTTTTTTTGTATAAATCTGTTAAACTGTTTCATCTGACCATTACTCCGTCTTTATCATATAAACTGAGGTGTTGCATTCAAGGTGAGAGTGACTGATTTCACTCGTTTCTTATTTTGAAGGTACATTTATGAGTGAGTTCTGCTCAGAGCACCAGCAAACTGTCTGTAGCCCCTGTGAGGAGGGCTCCTTCTCGAAAGAATATAACATGTTTGACAGATGTGAGAAATGCAGGCCATGCCAACAAGGTGAGACTGAAAATATAATGTAAGAGGTTTGACTTGGTCACACCTGCCAGTGACGTTGACAAAGCATTTTACACATTGGTTAATAGACAAAACACTATGTTATCACCTGAAAGTCCTGTGGTTTGAATTCTTGTCTGTCTTCAGAATATGCTCAGAAATGTACACCGACCGCAAATGCAAACTGTTCTTGCGGCTCTGGCTTCCTGTGCTCCAACAATGTCTGTTCAAACTGCAAGGAAAACAAATGCATCACTGGGGAGAAACTGAAGACAAGTAAGAGTGGACATGTTTTCTCAGATGAAAGAAATACGTTGTGGTTGCAGTTTGTCTGGTTTGAATACATCAAGTACTGTTTTCTTTGTTTATTTGTGGGTGTCATGCCAAGGGACGTCATGGTTCGCAAATGGAAATATACGTGGGTTATACACAGCCATGTACTAGAAATATAGGCTGGATTAACGCCCTCAACTCACTTTTTTCGCTTGAGTCTAATTCAAGATTTATAGTAGATGCAAATTAAAAAAAAGGATGCTTGACAACACATGTAAGAATTTGTCTCAGTTCACACGCACAGTTCGTGAGGTTTTCCCAAACTGCTGCCACATATGTCATTTAAAATGTCAATGATCCTTTATGACTGGTAGTACATTGAATGAGTCAAAGGAGAGCTGATGTCAAGAAAGCTTCGTGTCCAGAAGTTAAAATGAAGAAGTGCGAACTGGCACGTGTTGCAGTGACCAGACATTAATCTCAATGATGATCTCTGGGTGTATATGGGGAAGACAAAACATACTTAACGTCACAAGACTGTTAGACTGGAATCATGCCAGACTTGAACAAGGCTAATGGTCTACAGCCACGCCACCAAGTACAGCTGAAGCTGATGGGAATTTCACAAGTTTCGCAGGTATTTGGTCATAAACCAAAGTATTAAACACATTTACATTTTGACCTGATAATGGCGCTAGAGGAAAAGTCAGAGGATCCCCAAAGTTATCACAGTTCATCCTTTGGACACCATGAGTGTCGGTACAAAACTTCATGGAAATCCAACCAATAGCTGTAGCGACACAGTATTTCAGCCTGGACCAAACCCTGAAAAATGTTTCACAAAAAATGAGAATTACTTTTTGATTGACCATCTATCTATCTATCTATCTATCTATCTATCTATCTATCTATCTATCTATCTATCTATCTATCTATCATTGCAGCCACTTCCTTGGGCAATGGGTTGATAGAGTATTCATATCACTGTGAACCTTCATGCCCTGATAATGCATATTTTGACGCGAAAGAGGATGTCTGCAAGCCGCGAACACAGTAAGACCCCCAAGACTTCAGCTACAATAATAATTGAGACAAATGAAAATAAAACACCAAATTACTGTAACATTAACAATTTCTGGTCAACAGGTGCAGTATATTTGGACTTGCTGAGCAGTTTCCAGGGAACAAAACCCACAACGCAGTTTGCGATGGACGTGGTATGTTTCATATTTCATTGACTGAAACTATAATCTGTTTTTGATGGCAGTACGTGCATGCAAAATAAATATTTTTGCTGTTGTACACCAGTACACAATGGCAATACAGCTGAATTGATCTAACCTGACTATGATTTGATGTTTCACCAGAGATGCACAGAAATGGTGGAGACTTCACTCATGTGTTCCTTGGCATCGGCTTTGTTTTGCTTTCTTTCTCCCTCCTTGTGTTTCTATCTTGTGCCTGTATAAAGAACCTAAGGAAGCGCAAACCACGTAAGTGAGCCTTTATGGAAATACATATAATGATGAACATAATAGCACATTGATTTCATTTCTTAAAACACCGGCACGATTTCAAGAAATCAGTTATTTGCATAAGTATTCGCCTGCTTTACTGTAAATGGACTCACCTAAATCATCACCTTATTAGTTAAATGGAGATCCCCTGTGTGTAGGTAAGGAGTTTCAATTGATTGTAGTATAAATACACCAGTATATGATCAGTCAGTATCATGGTTAAACCTACACCACAAGGATAAAGGAACACTCCAAGTAACAAAAACAGTGACTGAAAAGCTTGTTTGTGGGATGGATACAAGAAGTCACTGAACATGAGGGACACCACCAAGAGACCTTTGACAATTCTGAAGCGTTGCACATCTGGAAACTGTAATTTCCCCCCATTCTTCTTTACAAAACTGCTCAAGTTATGTCAGGTTGCATGGGAGTCGTGAGTGAACAGCATCTTTGATGTCCAGACACAAATTTCTCAATTGGATTGCGATCTGGACTGACTCCGCCACACTAGCTGCTGTTTTCTTTTTGACATCAAAGTGTCTTTTTCTGACGATCAGTCTCAAAAGATTAATTCATTCTACTTTTATTCAATGTTTTAAGACAAGAAAACCATACTTTCTATGGGCACTGAATGTACCCATGCGTAGCAGAAAATTGTTGAGCTCTCTGAGGCAAGAAGATGCTGTTCAGCAAATTTGTCAGATCAGATAAATATTCTTCCTGCTGACAGAAAAATGGGTAGAAAACAAGATGGTCACTGTGGCCCAGAGTCTTTGAAAGCAGACATAGATCGAACATTATGTTTTAGATAAGATGAGATAACAAATATCAAATGCCTACAGTAACAATGTGCACATTATATATACCTTTAAAAATAAGCAGCATTAGCAATGGATGAAATCACAGTCTGAGTGTAGGTGATGTGTGGTATAAGAATATGACATGACTGCAGGGGGTATTTGACGATGCTACAGATTTCAAAAGATTTAGTTTGTGTTTATTCTCTCTGCTTCAGATAACACTCTTAACCACATCATAGCAGGCTCCACCAACACCAGCGACTTTCACCTGTCAAAGGAGGAGAGTGGACGTGAGCTCATCATCCAGGATGAATCCACGAACAGCGAAAGTTTTGGCCTCCTGCATCTGGAAAAAGTCACCGCCTTTAGATAACAAGTCCAAGATGACTCATTAAGATGATTAGTCTGTTCAATCACGAGCACTGTAATAATAAGCATCTTGCTTTGTATCAGCACACATTTAAATATAGAGAAACCTGTTACGGTTAGAGGTGCGGGCTTGTGAATGAAAGGTCCCTGGTTCGATCTCCAGCAGGATACATCTAGACCAGTGGTTCTCAACCTGGGGGTCGGGACCCCCACAAGGGGTCACAAGACAAATCTAAGGGGTCGCAAGACATTTAAGAAGATCAGAAAGCAGAAAAGACATATTTCTGCTACACCAACTTATGTTTAATCTTCAGACTTCCCTTTAATCTTTGTTTTTGCTCTTGTGCGTTACCAGATAATTTTACCTCTAAAACTTATTCAGATAAAACAAAGGAAAAAGGTCATTCTTTAGATGCAATCTGTGAAGAGGGGTCGCAAGCAGACATTGCTTTATTTGAGGGGTCACAAGTCAAAAAGGTTGGTAACCACTGATCTAGGCAGTTGTCTCAACCTCATCACTACTGTTGAGGTGCCCTTGAGCAAGGCACTTAACCTCTATCTGCTCCAGCAGAGTGACTCAGTGTTCAGATTACATGTCCAGGTTTGAATGTGTGTAACTGAGTGTAGAGTATGAAAATAGTAATAAGTAGAAATGTTAACAATTAACAATTGTGTCCACAGTACACTTAATTGTTTCTTAAATATGTTCCAAGGAGGGCTGGGGTGTGACTGTAAAGATTATTTTGTAAATCTTCTGAAGTTTATGAATAAATAGATGCTTTTACATTTCCAAAGATCCCAACTCTCTTTTATTTTTAGGGGCGGCTGTAGGTGGTAGACCATGGATGATTATTTCATATGATAGATTAATTTCTCCCGTAGGAAAAAAAACAAATCCCCTTTGGACAAAAGCGCCTGCCAAATTAATGTAACGTAATACAATACTAACTGATTAGTATGTCTGGGTTTTATTACATCAAAGATAAAAAGTACAGATTGAATTATAATTTGGATCACTGAATTGGGACTGGCACATATTTAATGTTTGCATTTCTTTTAATTTACTCTCCACTGGTCAGAAATAGTCAATTTGATGGCTACATTCACAGATATTTTAAGTTATTTCACTATTTAATAAGTTCATTTATTGGGATCATTCTGGTGCCATTAAAAATACATCCTCCACGTATGCATTTAAATATTTCTGTACATGAGCTAGTACTGTAAACAAAACTGAGCTTTATTACCATTGATACAAACTCTAGAAACAAAAAAACATTTGTAGTTATTTTTTAAAATGTTTCTGCCTGCTCTTTTCACTCCCTGAAAACCCAACCTTCATCCTATCCTGCCACGGCCATGAGAAATAATCTGCTCAGTTTATCTTTATATCGAGAAAGGTTTCTTGCGTCAATTTCTATTGAAAAAAAAGTTATAACATCACAACAGCTTGTTAACGGTCCTATATTCTAATGTAAATACTTCAAAATACATGCATTAAAGCAGTGTATTACATAGGGTGGATTATACAGTGAAGTGTATTAGCCAGCTAATCTATAATCTTAATTAACGATTGCATCTATGAACTTTTTCCATACTATATACACCACAGGATTTCACATACTGGAGCCAAGCCCTGTAGTTTGTGGTTACAGATTACTACCCTGACAGACTTTAAAAGTTAAAATGTAAAAAAGTTACTTATATTAATCTCCACATTACCCAGAATACTGAGGGCAACTTTTCTTTTAATATGTGTTATTTTTGTGTGTATAAAAATGTAAATTAATAAAAAGAAATCCAAACTGTGTATTTCCTTCATGTACCAGTGGGGGCGCTGTCGGACACGTTCAGGCAGGCTGATCATATGACAGCTGCCTGCGTCCCACTTCCCTTCCCCGCTGGAAAAACGCCACATCTGACAGGGAGGGAAACACAGATCCAACCACAGGGGAGTTTGAACACCGACCTCAAGATGCTGGCTCTAATAAACCGGCTTCTGGACTGGTTCAAGTCTCTGTTTTGGAAGGAGGAGATGGAGCTGACGCTGGTCGGCCTCCAGTACTCGGGAAAAACAACATTTGTAAACGTGATCGCTGTAAGTCTTCAGCTGCTAGCCACCTTGCTAGGGCAGTGCCATTAGCGCTAATAATGGGATAACAGTTAACTAAGCTAGGTCTGTGCTAAGCTGTCTGGCTTTTCGGCTCCAAAAACGATGTAACGTTACTCTGTTGTGACAGCATCCATAAAAACAAACCTGACACTGAGTCAGGTTGTTGGACTTGTGTCAACAAGTCAGCTGAGCTAACTACTAGTTTGCTGCTGGTGGGGTCCATATCGGCTAGTTGCTTACTGTGTTATGATAGTTTAGCATGCTAAACCCAAACACAGCATTCATATATTTGCTTTGACTTAGATTTTATCATTTCCAAAGTGTGGGATCAGTATACGCTGAGTTCAAAGCTGTCAGTGTTTTTCAGTCACCGGGAAGTTAACTTAGAAAAAACATGTTGACCGTTACAGCAACTGCATGAGTTGTAGCCAGACATTCACGTTGCAACACAGTGTGTCACTTTTGTACAAGTTGAAACTGAGCTCCACTAAAATTACTACAATTATTCTTAGGATTTCAGGAGCCTGTTACATATTTAAAAAATAAATAAATCTGTCTTTCAGTTATTGTCGGTGTTGATGCCTGAGACAGATTCCTTCAACACACCAACAACTAGATTAACAGCTTCTAATCATTGTTTGGTGAAGTGTAGCTTAAAACATAAACATAAGCAGTTGAAGCTTTCTGTTGTCACCATCTGACACGACTCCTTCTGCAGTAGCTTTAGATGCAAATTGTGGTTAAAGGTACGCAGACTTTGTGTCTCTTGCTGTGACCTCCTGTGACTTGAGGCTGGAGAGCATCTGAGAGCCATTTCTCTTGTGCAACTCTGCAGGGGTTTCTCAGAACTGGGGTTTCTGATGGAGAAATTTTGCATTAGCTAATTACGAGAAAGCAACTGAGCTTTTGGCAGCATATTGCGTATTGAGGAGTTTCATGGCTTTGTTCAGAGTCGTTTTCGGTTTGCTCTCACAAACTGCACACATGCCTTTTTACTCCATCAGCTCTCTCTGATGACCACATGAGAAGAATAACATATAATGTGAAGAATAAAAAAATTGAATCATAATACTGATAACTAATTGACCTTTTAAACTTGGTGTTACCAAAGTCTGCAGAGAAAGAGTAATGTTAGAGGAAGAGACGCACCTGAGATATGTATCAAACATTTTTAGGTATTTTTTCTGTGCTAAAACTCTGAGACTGTGACAATCTGACCTGTTTTGTTCTGTTATTTTAATATTTTCCATTAATTGATTAGTCAGTCTATGGAAAAATAAGTACTACAACTATTTTGTTAATTGATAAGTGTGCAAGATATGTTTTCGAACGAAAAAGCCAAACATTCAGTGGTTCCAGCTCCTCATTTGTGAAGTGCCTTTCTGTATTTTCTATCATTGTAATCTGAATATCTTTATGTTTTGGATTGTTGGTCGGACAAAACAAGCCATTTGAAGATGTCACCTTGGGCTTTAGGAAACTGTGCCGGTTTTTGGTGCATTTTTCACAATTTTTAGACATTTAATTGACCAAAGAAGCAATCGATTAATCAAGAAAATAAAGGGTAGATTAATGAGTTGATAATGACAATAATTGTTAAAGAAATACAGAATTCCAGTGAAAATCTCAATAGCAAAATCTACCAAGAAAATGTAATGTTTACCAGGCAGCAACAATTTCTGTGTTTAATGTAAGAAAGCAAACCACCAGTGAATAGTTTAAAAGAAGACAATGTGTTGACAGATTTCACAGGTTGTCTAATTGGATGTCAGTGCGCTCTTGGCATCAGGTAACAGAGGCTAGTGTCTGAGGAGGAAGTTGCGTTTGTGGTTGGAACATAATTCTTATCCTTTTATCTCACTGAAGAAGTGAAAAAATGCCAGCCAGTAGCACAAAAGAGTGAGTGAATGGTTGTAGCGTGGGTGGTTCCTCCTTCCTCAGTCATAAGACCGGCTGCACTAATTTCCTCTCAGCCTCATCAGGTGACTCCGGCTAGTCATGTGCTGTGAAATGTGCGTACAGCAGACAGCGCGCGCTCTCTGGTTTACAAAGCAGGGCAGGGATATAAACAGCTTGTGAAGGCGAATGCCACTGTTTCTGTATGCTTGAGTGTTTTTTTGTCCTTCCCACTTCAGTTTGCAATATTCACAAAAGCCAGAACATGTGGAGAAACAGTATTTGGCTTGTTTGTCATTTTGGTGTAAAATGATTTATTCTGTGTTTTGTTGTTTTAGTTTCAAGAGAACATGTTTGATTTTCATCAATACCAGTTCCTGCCCTTTCACAGGTTACACATAAACTCAATTTTTACAGCATGTTGTCTATATGCTGCTTCATTATACTATGTCCATCCCAGCCCACACATGCAGTAAATTGCAGTGATGTTTTCATCAATTGAAAGTCACACACTTTTCTAAGAAATGCCTCACGCTTGTGTCTTTCCTTTCAGTCTGGGCATTTCAGTGAAGACATGATACCGACAGTCGGGTTCAACATGAGGAAGGTCACCAAAGGAAACGTCACTATCAAGGTATTTTAATCTTTCGGCTGTTACTTACATTAGTATTTCCATTTTTAAATTATTGTTTTTGATCCAAAGAAGTAAAATAATGCAACGTTTTACAGAAAACCTCCCAGGTTTATCTGGTGACCCTTTGCAGGGGCCCGACCCCTAGGTTGGTAACCTCTGGACTGAACTAGCTGACTGTATATAAAGTAGTTCACAGTAGCTCCAGCTGGAGCAGCTACAGTAGTAAAATGCTGCTCACACATCAATGCATCAGTATTAACAATCTAATAATGTCAGATAGAATCATATATTAGTTAGTCACAGTGGACATTTACTGCACAACGAATACCTTTGATACTTGAAGTACATTTTACAGCTAAAACGTATGTACTTTTTCTTAAGTGGGATTATGAATGCAGAGTATTTTTACATTGTTGTTTTGATACTTTTACTTAAGTAAAGGATGTGAATACTTTTTCCACCATTGGTTATCACAGTGTAACTGTGATTAGAGAAATGAAACCAAGAAGCTAGAACATGTGAAATTTTACTGAAATTTGAAACAGGAGTATAATCTGATGATTAATTCTGTAGATCTGGGACATAGGAGGGCAGCCAAGATTCAGGAGCATGTGGGAGCGGTACTGTCGGGGAGTTAATGCAATTGTGTGAGTATCCCAGTTTCGATTTTCAAGTTTATCTGAAAAACAAATGAGCGGAAATTGAAATCGACACTTGGTGTTGAACTAGACATACTAGAAATGTATGTCAAACACATTTTACTCATTGTTTCGGTTTTGCTCATTTTTAGGTACATGGTTGATGCAGCGGATCGAGAAAAGGTGGAGGCATCTAGAAATGAGCTTCATAATTTGTTAGACAAACCTCAGTTGCAAGGAATCCCTGTAAGTGTTCTTCAGAAACCAATTTTAAGTTTTGTGATATTTCTGCACGTCATGCAAAACTATGCGTGGGTTCTGTCAACGATTACTTGCTGCAGTTGCAGATTTCAATTCTAATGCGTTTTCAGGTTTTGGTACTCGGTAACAAAAGGGATCTCCCCACTGCTCTAGATGAGAAGCAGCTCATTGAGAAAATGTAAGTATGAAAAACGGCCGCAACGTATCACAGGGGTCTCATTTATAAGTGTTGTGTACGTGCAAAATGGGGCCTGAAAGAGGCGTGTGCCACTTCCCACGCAAAAGTTGTGATCTATGAAAACAAATTTGATGGGAGAATGTGCGCACCTGTATGTAAACTCATGCCTACAAACATTTTGGAGGCCGGGGAAATTGGCGACGCAGATGATGAGGCTGTGAATTGAAGCCAGATCGTATAATGACGCCTCTCCCACATTTAATTTCACTTAATATCAAACTTTAATCATCATAAACATTCAAACCAGCAGTAGTATTTGTACTCGCACTTTTACTGAGCCATAACTATTCCATAAGCACCTTTCAGTTTGAAAAGATTTAAGTCAACTCAAATCTTAAATCAAAGTCAATTCTCAACATTCTCAACAAACTCAATATTTCATCAGCGCTTTCTCACCATCACTTTCCCCACCGCTGGAGCGCAGAGGAGAGGGCCGGACTGTGCGGTAACCAGCTGATGAAATGATGCGGATTCTTTCTGTCATGAAAATGAATGAAAATGTAATTTATTCTTGTTTAGAGTTTTGCTGTAAGAACAATTTGGGATTTAAGATATTATATATAATTATTATTTTATTTTTTTAATCTGTCTGGTTTTGTTTTTTAATCCCACATCATCTGAACAACCTTTATGCTGATGACAGGTTAAAGAATCAGGACCACTTGTGTAAAGTTGTAGTTTACTGTAAAGAACTGGCTCCCTCTGCTGTCAGGTTAAAAACGTGCTGAGAGTTGTGCTCATACCGTAAACTGTGTACCACAAGCTGCAGATGACTGATGATCAGTCTGAATGCACACTTCTCATATCTATTTGTTCATGCACCCTTTTCCACTTCCACAGGAATCTGGCCGCTATTCAGGACAGAGAGATATGCTGCTACTCGATTTCCTGCAAAGAGAAAGACAACATTGGTGAGTTGCAGTTAATGACTGCGGTGTCATTTAGTGTTAACTCAAGGGCCTAATTTCCACTTGGGATTGGAGGGTATTTTTGTCAGCCCCATTTTTTCAGTTTCAGTTTTACTCACCAAAATCTCTCCATAATGTCCTCTTACTGTCCAGCACCAAGAATCCAGATGAGAGAAGAGACGAGCTCATAAAAATGTTGATTCGTTCATCTGAACAATAAGCTTAAATGGCTACTCCACCAGTTTGACTCGTCATGAGGAGTATTACTGACCCTGTGAGAACAGTTGTATAATGTCTTCTGCGGCTCTGGAGCAGCTCTCCAAAGTCTGAGTCGCTATGGAGTTGCATTATGGGAATCGTTGGATTCAGCATACTAGAGACTGAAAGTCAGGATATGTCGGCCTCTGCTGCTTAGATTTAGACCATTCTTTTTTAATTTGCCTCTAGTGAGTCCCCCAATTCAGCAGCAAGCAATTAAAGTTTTTTTTTTTGGCGTCCGGGATTCGCCTCTCAGGATACATGCAGCCTGACAAGAAGACTGCTTGTGGGTGAAAAAAGTACTTTTAACTCGTTTGCATGTTTTTGGGCTAAAAAAAGAGAAATGTTATCAAATGTTTTATTTACTGTTGCTATCCTCATAAAAAGACACTGCAGTGGAGCATCAGTCAAAGATGAGGCAGAAAAGGGCCGATATCTTTGTCATGTTGTTATAAAGACGCAAATACAACAGTGTCAGGGCTGTTAAGGAAACTAAACATGATATTACGTTGGTTAATACATTAATAATGCAACAAGTTACACAGCATTTAATTGATTCATTAATGACTTTTATTTCTTTATTAGATTTTTCCATTGTTATGGAAAGCACAATTACAGATTTTATGTTTAAAAACATCTGGTTTCATTGTGTCACTTTCACTTCTGACACCAAACCTACACCCTTAAGAGAGGGGAACCATTATGGCAAGTACTAAATGCGATTATAATAGTGTTTTAAGGGGAGTCTGTGGAGCAAAATTTGTATGCAATCAGATCATGTGTTGCTAGTGAGTTATGCTGAATCATCAGAGATGCCAGAGTCATAAATCGATCCTCGGACTGACCCAGATGACTTCTTTCATTCCAGATATCACACTTCAGTGGCTCATCCAGCATTCAAAATCCAGGAGGAGCTGAAAATGCAGGAGGTGTTTTCCAGCTGTGTTTGCCATGTTGCTGTCATGCCACACGCCCGTCACTCTGCGATGATCTACAGCCGTATCTTCAACTCACATGCTGCTCTGCTCGTGTCACACAATCTTTTCTCGCCCCCTTTTCACCTTGTGATAATGTCACAAATCCTGAGCAATGCACTACTAAAAATGTCATTCCAATATCAAATTTAAGGAATGTAATTGGCATTATACGTCCTGTAAAGCTGTACTTTAACTTGTAGTAAGAACCTAATTTCTGATCTACTTCTTACTATTCAGGCATTACCCGTTTGATCAATACCCAGTGGTTTATAACACTAATCTTGGGTATACAACGACAGCCTCTTGAAGAAGGGTCGACTCTGTCAAACAGGCCTCACATAATGAGAAACGTGCTTCACACAGTCAGATATGATGCCAGGAGATGGCTGATGTGGACATGCAGGTGTTCCCATTTCTGTCAAACTCTGCTCTGTGATTGTCTTTGATGACTGTCACCTTTCGCTTGATCAGGTTTTCTTCTTTCGAGGACGTGTGTTGTTTTAGAAAATTGTGCATTGAAGCAGGTCTGTACAAATATCAAGCTAGTATGATTTTTACTGATGTGAGATGTGCGTGTATGAATATATGATTCTATTTAAAGTCTGAATGTACTACAAGTAAAGCTGTATGGGGCTGCGTGGTTCATATTGGCCTAAGTAGCCTCAGTGGAATGATGTCCTTTGTGCTGCCTCGAGGCTGAGAGAGTGGCAGAATTCAAAGTGCCTTGTGCAATGTCTCTCACCTCTGAAGCAAAGCAGCGTGCAAGGTGTGCCTACCTGGGTAGAGTGAAGAAAAACACCCCTTCAATATGTTCAAGAAATAAAAAGGCATGCTTTTTAATTTAGACATTGTCCTGTTATTTGTATACCAACTTTTGAACTATCAAGTTCAAGTTCTTTACTGTCATATGCACAACAACAGCAGTCCTTGGCAATGAAATTCTTAATTCTCAGGCTCCCTCCAACAATGCTCAAACTATATTAAAAGATCACGCAAGTAAAAGAATCTAAGACATAAAATAGTGCCGAAGTTAATATAGGCAGGTTTTGGACTGGTAAGAACAGGATTGTAGACAGTGTACTCTATTTTGATCCAGTCATTGCAAGAGTATCTTTATTTTAAATTGAGCTGGTCTCTGTGTGGTCAGTTTTACAGAGTCAGTGTTAAATACTAGTAGCTATAACGCAATGTAAAAATAAGGACCTCTGCTCAGGTTGAAGCTGGTTGGAGCTAAGCAGGGGGTTACTTTAGGTCACCTAACTCCATGTACTAGTAACAGGTGCAATAAAACTTACAGCAGAGTCAATCAAGTACAGGTTGAACACACCCACACAGTCCTGGCAAGAGGTCTAGTCAGGCACAGTGAGAACACCTGTGCAGGTGTGGCATGGGATTCACAAAATCCCATTAAAGAATTTCTGACATTTAACTGCACTTCCTGCTATGACAGGTAAAAGGTCTGTATTTGTTATTGAGCCACCTTTGATAAACCCTTGTGACCTATTTAGTCAGTGGATTTGGGTAGTAAACAAGAGCCACACTCCTTATGTTTTCTTTTATAAAAGTGTGTCAATTGCTGTGCTGTTAGTGGCGGTGGTTTCAGCCCAGTGGCACCCCTCTGCTGTAGATCTCTGTAGGATCTCACAGTCCAGTAAGCCGTTCATTCTACTATTAAAAGGTTTGTAATCCATCTAGTCATGTCCCCGCCACCCAAAAATGTGTTTTGCTTAATGTTACTTGGATGACCTTCACTGTGCAGGATGATGTATGTGCAGGAGTTTGACACTAGAAGGATGTTTTCAAATTCATCTTCTGATGGTAGGAAAGTTTCTCTGTGCTCACCTGAAATCTGAGTTTAAGATGTATTTTAAGATGTATATGTATGAGATGGTTTGGTTTAAGAAACTGGCATGGTTCAATATGCAGTTTATGCAAATGAGATGTGGGAACTTGAATCCTCCAGAGCACATACAGTGAGAATGAACAGGAAACATCTTGTGACCAGTAGTTAAACTAAAAAAATATTTGCATAGCAAGTTTTTGTTATTAATGGATATTAACTGGTTTATACAGGTTTAGTAAATTATTTATTAGCAATCAATAAAGCCCACACTTGGGGTCTTATTAGAGAGTGTTACCAATATTTCTAATTATGCAAATTAAAATTTCTACTCGACTGCCTCCATTTGGTTTACATTTGCGTTTTGTAACTTTGATTCAAATTTTTCAGTTTTAAAGCTCTGCACCACTGAACGTTTCACCCTTGTGGCTGTTTTCTATTGGCGCAGAAGTTAAATTAAGACACGTCAGAGGTGCCACGGAACGCGACCAAGAGATTGACAGCTCTGCGGCCAATCGCAGGAGGAGCCCGCTACGTTCTTTTGAGTGACGACACAAGGGACGACCCAATCACGCCACAGGATCTGACAGGGGCTGGTCTGTTGACAGGAAGCGTGTGAGGCGGATTCACTCAGCCTCCCCGGGCTTGTAGTTTAGCCTAGCAAACAGGGTTTCACGTTCGTTCACCCCTCGGAGGTGTGTGGAAATTATGCGTTTTAAGATCGACCCGGATCAAAGATGCAATGGAGGTCAATAGTAGTTGGTCTTGTCGTATTGAGACTCTCCCTCAGCTGTGTGCTGTGGCTAGCCTTCGGACTCGGACCTAACGTTAGCTGGGGGTTCAACTTCCACCTGAGTTTCAGTTTGCACAAATTAGACTTGTTATTCAGGGAGGAAAAAGGGACCGACCCGAGGGGCAACTCGTGGTCTCAACGGATACACGGGCACAAGTATGACGAGACGGCGAGCACCTGTGGGAAGGTGGGAGAGGAGTCACTCAAGAGATCCTACCTGAGCTTCTTCGATGGCAACAAGGACGAGTACGTCCGGAGGTACAGCTCATTCCCGGACACGCTGAAAGTGAAGATGAAGGGCATGGCCAAAGAAATGTTCTACTTTGGATATGACAACTACATGAAATACGCCTTTCCCGAGGACGAGCTGAATCCCATTGACTGTGAAGGGAGGGGACCAGACGTGCTAAACCCGTGAGTCATGCAAAGCTGTCCAGACTACCTGAACTGACAGGCACCTGCTGGTCATTTCCATCCTAACTGTCCTCTGCTGATTGTGCTATTTGCATTTACTTTGTAATCATATTAGCTAGCAGTGTAATCCTGCTGCTCTCAGTGCTGCCCACTGCTGCTCAGTAAGGAACAGGTTATGTTTGCATTAGACTGTCCAGTCGGTCCCAAACTGGGATCCAGGTGTCATTTAAAGGGTCTTGATGTGGTTCCAGGGGGTTTCTGTCGCATTGAGGAGCTGTTTAACTTCTTCATCACTTCATTCATTTGAAATTAGGTTAGTGAGACCATATATATATGTATATATATGTATATATATACAGAGAGAGAGAGAGAGAGAGAGAAACATTAGGACTGCAACTAACGATTCTTTTATTATCAATTAATCTGCTGATTATTTAATCAGTTCATTGTTTGGTCTATTAACCAGGAAAAATGCCCATCATATTTTCCCAGAGCCCCAGGTGACATCTTCAAATTGCTTTTGAAGATGGTACACCTAAACATCCAAAACCTAAAGAGAATCAGTTTATTATCAAAAAGGACAAAGAAAACCAGCAAATATTTAAATTTGACAAACTGGAGCCAATAAGTATTATTTGAATGATTAATCGATTATCCAAATTGTTGCTGATTAATTCCATGATGATCAACTGCTTGGTTAATCGACCAATTGTTCCGAATTGTTGATCCGAATGCTTTTGTAAATCTAGTCTTTCAGTTTTATGCACAGACTGATCACCTGTGCATTTTATTCCCCTGTGCTGAATACTGAAACCTAGAGACTAGACTTCCACTACAATTTGCCATCTAATCAATCGTTTCACTCCTCATACTGTTATCTTAAGCTTTCAGGGTCAGCTGTTGTCCAGTTTGTATACAAAGTAATACTAATGCAGTCACTGTATGAAGTGTGTAATAGACAAAAAGTAAAAGAGGTTAAGATATGGTAACGTTCTAACAGAAGCAAATTTGATATGTCACATAAAAGCAGGTCTGCATGTTTTTAAAGGACAGCCATAGAGGTATCTATGCAGGTAGTCTTGTCTTTTTGTGCCAAGGTTTTGAGATATCAGCCTCTGTGATCTCTGCTGCCACCTAAATACAATGAGGGTGACTGGATTTCTTTTGTGGTGCTAAAAACATTGAAACATAACAATCGTACTTTCTATTCAAGAAAAAAATGCCACAAGATGATGAATGCTGTTCCTACTTAAGGCCGGTTATAATAACTGATTAAGTTTTAGGGGCTTGGTGGCAAAATCCTTGTTTCCAGTTCTTTAGATGCAGCAGAGAAGGAGGTGTGGGGGTTTTGGGGTTTCCCAGAAGAAAAGGTTCAGTTAAATGTGTATCTATTGGTATGTGAAAACCCCAAAACATTCTTTATCATCTGCAGCTGCAGAGTCAGCAATGTTATCCATTAACATTCCTCTCAGTCACATAATAGAAATGGAACTTTTGCAATGAGGTTTTGTCTTCAGCTGAAATGAAAGCAGATGACAGATAGAGCTGCAACAAAGTAATGTCGCCTGTACTACAGCTAGAATGATTATCGTCAACATATGAGTAATCATTGTCATTTTTCAAACAACAAGGCCAAACATTCATTACTTCCAGCTTCTCAGTTGTTAGAGTTGCTGCTTTTTTATGTCATATTTAATAACACGTTTTGGACATTTGGTCGGGCAAAAGACGTCACCTTGGGCTTTAGGAAATTGTGTTGGACAGTTTTTACTGTTTTATAGACCAAATGATTAATTGAGAAATGATTAATTGAGAAAATAATTGGCAGATTAATTGATAATGACAGTAATTGTTAGTTGCAGTCGTAGCCTGTACTGACAATAACTATGTCATAAGGGAGAACAACCACCCTTAGTCTTCAGATCAGCTCTGCGATTGTTTTAAAATTCTCAGTCCTGAACTGTTTGCGATGTGATATCAGACGATTCAAGATGGAAACCCTCCAGTTAGCAGGATTTTACATGTTTTTTAATGTGGTGTTTCTGTCCGTCCTGTCTGCTTAGATAGAGCTGCTCTCATATCTAAACACTTTGTTGTTGGATTTAAAATATGCTCTTTGTTTTGAGATCTGTTAAATCTTTCTCCCTCACCACTGAGTCTGTTCCACTGCTTTCATTTCAGGTCAAACATCAACATAAACGACGTCCTGGGGAACTACTCCCTTACACTGATCGACACCTTAGACACCCTACTGGTGAGTTATACTCAGTTACTGTGAGTCACTTTAGGTTACACAGTGTCCTATGTCCTAATGTATTTTACCGACTGATTAGTTTTGGCATTTGGCTACATATTCACTTCATATATGAGATTGGAAAGCAGCTTAATCCACTATTGTGAGGTTTAAAAATGTTTACATGGTCTTAACATCACCTGTTTTGCAAAAAGTGGTGTTTAGTCATACATTCAGTGGCATGGTGGCACAGTGGTTAACACTTCCTGTGTCGTGGGTTTTCTGCCACAGTCAAAAATTCCCTTTACATGGAGTTTCTAAACTGCCCGTAGGCATGAGTTTCTGTATCAGCCCTAAAACTGACAGTCCAGGGTGCCTCCTTTGTGCTGTGCTCAGCTCCAACATCCACAAACCTTAACAAGAAAAATGAAGTAGTGATAGACTCTTTTTATGAAGTTGTAACTGGATGGCTCAAATGATCAATCTCTTTTATAATAGTTATGGTGTGCAAAATACCTGGAAGCCATTCAGTAGTTATGTGACCAAAGAAGCCTGTTTATACAGTATACTGTAGTTACATAATGTGGTGTTTCTCCACAGGTGCTTGGCAATGTGACAGAATTCCAGAGAGCTGTCAGGCTGGTTATAGATACTGTGTCTTTTGACAAGGACTCAACTGTGCAAGTTTTTGAGGCAAACATCAGGTACAAATGTTGCTACTATTTTCAGAGTCATACACAAGAAGAAACTGTCCAGCTGGCTGAAGATACAGAGGCTGAACAGGCTAAATCCTGAAGTTAAAAGTGTATCAACATGGTTTAGATGAGCGTTTTGATGTGCATTTCAGTAAACAACATTCTCGAAACTCTTAATTATTTCAAAGAGTGAAGGTTTGAAGACACAAATCTTGTTAGAGTCTCTTAAACACTTCAGTTTCAGAGAACTGCTTCAGCTGGACAGTCATCTGTTTTTTATCTATCCTTCACCGAATTTAACCATTTGACCAATTGATGACTGCATCCACTTTCTTAACATACTCAATAAACATACATTATGAATAAAGTTGCTGTTCAATCTTTTGAAGCAAAACAAGGACAGAAGTGAAATAGGGACTCTACAAAGTCTACAAACACCTGATCAAGTTTGATTATGAAAGCCAAAATCTTACGATGATGTCCATCATGATAAGCAATTTGACGTACGTTCATATGTACACAGATATCATGATCATGCCTTTTTTTTCCTGTTGTTACTGTGTGGAACCACATTGTAATATTTCTGTTCTCTTTGAAGGATCCTGGGAAGCCTTATCTCATCTCACATCCTGCTGACGGACCCAAAACATCCCTTTGGCCAGGTGGGCTTTGAGGGTTACGATAATGAGCTGCTTCACCTGGCTCATGACTTGGCTGTCCGCTTGCTGCCGGCCTTTGAGAACACCAGCACAGGCATCCCTTATCCCAGGGTGAGTGAGACCGCTAGTGAGTGAGACCGCACACAAGGTATTCAGACAGTCACTTATCATGTGAGTGAAACTGACCTCCTACAAACCACACTGTAAAGACTGATATGTCACTCAGCATCTTTATTCATTTGTGTCTTAAATGCAGGTGAACCTGAAGACTGGAGTTCCTCCTGACAGCATCAATGAGACTTGTACTGCAGGAGCCGGATCCCTGCTGGTGGAGTTTGGGATTTTGAGCCGCCTGATTGGAGACTCCACATTTGAGTGGGTCGCCAGACGAGCTGTCAGAGCTCTGTGGAGCCTGAGGAGCAACGAAACCGGTCTGTTAGGTAAGTACAGCTGAGTAGTTACAGGAAAAGACTGTTTTGCTGTCTTTTTTTATGATGCCTATAATTATCATAAAATTTAAAGCAACGTTCTGTGATTTCTACCTGTAATTCTTTAGGGAACGTAGTTAATATCCAAACAGGCCAGTGGGTTGGCAAGCAGAGTGGCCTGGGTGCTGGTATGGACTCCTTCTATGAGTATTTGCTCAAATCGTACATCCTTTTTGGTGAGAAAGAGGACTATAGGATGTTCCAAGCTGCTTATGAGAGCATTCAGAACCACATGAGGAGAGGGTGAGTCCCACACTGAAAGAATGTGACACTGTATGCATTAGGGAGCTTCACATTAGGTTGTGCCTGAAACTATCGTGGCTATGTAAATGAATCTCTGCCTAGGATTGGCCAAACAAAGAGGAAATAAAACTGCTGACGGTTTCTGGTATTCTTTGTCTCACTGAAGGATGTGGAAAGTTGAATACTGAGACTTTAGGCAGTCACGAGATGTCTGATGGGACATCAGCATTCACACAGAAACACGAACACTTTCTTTCTCCTCAGCAGCCACTGATAAGTAGCCTTTGAGCAACGGACACAAGCTTCACTAGCCTAGTTTAGCTGGTCAGTGGCCAACAGTAGAAGAGTGCAGACACACTGTGGTTCCTTCTGTGTACAAATATATGTTGAAAATACCATTTTCGTACTCGACTCTCCATTCTACATCAAGCAATTTCAAAAGATTGACTGAGTAATGTGACGTATTGTGAAACTTCTTCTGTACTCTCTTCTTTTTCCAGGCGAGAGTCATGCAATGAAGGAGAGGGTGACCCGCCTCTCTACGTTAATGTGAACATGTTCAGCGGTGAGATAATGAACACCTGGATTGACTCCCTCCAGGCCTTCTTTCCTGGGCTGCAGGTTAGATTATGCCCCTTTCAGCTATGACAGAACATATATTGAAGTGTAAAATATGTGCTGTGGTGTTCAGCTAAAGACAGGTGTTTACCACTCTGTGTACTAGGTGCTGAATGGGGATGTAGATAATGCCATTTGCCTGCATGCCTTCTACTATGCCATCTGGAAGCGCTTCGGGGCTTTGCCAGAGAGATACAACTGGCAGCTGCAGGCTCCTGATGTGCTCTTCTACCCTTTAAGACCAGAACTGGTGGAGTCAACCTATCTGCTCTACCAGGTAACTGTGCTGACTTGCTGTAACACAGCATTAGAGGTGGTGGTTTGTTGCATGTAATTCTTTTCAGTTACTCAAGAGTTATTTATTTGTCCTCTTCATTGTCCTACAGGCGACCAAAAATCCTTTCTATTTGCACGTTGGAATGGATATTCTTCAGAGCCTTGAGAAAAATGCCAAAGCCAGGTGTGGATCACGTATTCCTTTTTGGCAGTTTTAGGATTGCTTTGATATGTCTACTTTAAACTGAGCTGTGTCATTTGCAGATGTGGGTACGCCACTCTCCACCATGTCGTGGACAAATCCAAAGAGGATCGCATGGAGAGCTTCTTCCTCAGTGAGACATGCAAATACCTTTACCTGGTAAGTTACAGCCTGAGCGTGACATAAAGCTGTGTTATATGTGGATATGAGAGCACAATGTGACACTAGATATGTGATGATTGTAATACCAAGCTATTGCAATAGACTAAAAGTTATCTTTTCCTAGATTTAAAGAGTGCAATTAACTGTTCTAGCAGAACAAAATGGTCATTATAACCTAAGTTATTGCTGCAATCAGTGAAAAATAGATAGAAATTTGTTTCCACAGAAACAGTGCATTATGTGAGCCTCCACAACAAAGATACATTTACATACAACAACATGACACAAATAAACATGAATACATTTATACAGAAACATAATGTGTTCGTCAGTCCTTCACTATTTCCTAGAGCTCAAGGTAGCATCCTGAAATTGCTTGTTTTGCAGTTTCAAACCCAGAGATATTTACAGATATTATTCACAATGATATAATACAGATAAACGCTGCAAATCCCAACATTTGACAAGCTGGAAACAGAAAATATTTAGCTTTTTTTGATAAATTGATTATTGATACCTCTTAATAACATAATTAGATACCTTCTAAATGTTAATGGCAAGGTATTTAATCAAAAATATCATCTTATTTGATTTTGTTTGTGTCAGACAGCCTTTGTCAGAATAAAACTCAGGCCCACGTTTGGCTCAACTCTCTCTATATTGTCATATAAACACAACAACTCTTGCTTTGCAGCTGTTTGATGAGGACAACCCACTTCACAAATCCGATAACAAGTACATCTTCACAACAGAGGGCCATGTTGTACCTATAGACAAGCGCTTCAGGGAGAAACAGTGGAATGACTTGTTTCCTTGTGAAGAGGGAGTGCTGGCAGAAAGACAGCCAAACAACCGGCCACCGCCTAGTAACATCAGCAATGTAAGGCCGTCATCCTCGCCCAGCACTATTGTCAGTGTCATGTAACAAAACTTGTATTGTAATAAAACTTCTCAACGTAAGTACACTCTTTCTTCCTTTTCTCTCAATCTGCAGTGCAACAAGATCCCAGAGGAGCGACGGTACACTCTGCCATTGAAGAGTGTCTACATGAGGCAGATCGATCACATGGTGGGCCTTTTCTGAGTAAGAGGATGCGCGTGGTGACGTTGGCACGAACGGGCCTTCAGCACAGCCCCTCAGGTGCGAATGCAGTGAGGTTTAAAAGGATCCACTGTTGGGTCAAAATCCTCGTCCCGTCTGTTCTGCCGCTCAGGATCCAGGCAGGAAACTGACACTAAAGGAAACCTGAGAAAGCAGCTTGATTACTTGCTGTATTCATTAAGACTGTGTGTGTGTGAGCGTGTGGGGGGGTGTTTTTGGTGGGTGAACAACTTTTCTCCTGGAAAATGAGAACCTCATTACTTTTTGGCTGTTGACGAATTGAGATCGTGTAAGTGGTTTTAGAATTACTGGTGTTTTTTTTTTTTTTTGTGGAGGAGTTTGTTCAGGTATATGTGTGTGAGATTGTGTGCGTGTCTGTTTGTGTGTATGCATGTTTGAAATTGCAGCTGAGCTGTGAATCATAATATTGTGTTTATGGGAACAGTGCCATCTAGCCACACATATGTAAAATGTATAGCCTATAAAAACACTCACCTCTGAAACGTCTCTCTAAACACGATGATTAGTGCCTCTTTGCAGTTGATTCACTTGACTACATCAGTGTTTTTTACTTAAGGGCTGAACATTAACAGATACTGTTTTAAAGTGCCTTTCATTTTTCTTGATCTTTCTGGATGCTGTACAGTGCATATTAGTCACGAACGACATTGTCAGTTTCAGTATTTTTGGAGGCCACTGTTGATATTGCACAATAGGTGTCATTCCATGTGTATGTACAGTTTTACACTGATTATGACATTGAGCTCCTTTTTTTCTTTTTTTTTTAGACATGACGAAACAAGCCATAAAATTGTATTTTTTAATGTTAATGGGTGAAAACATGTTTGTTTTCCATAATTTTTCTGTCAGATTTAGAACACATTGTTTATTCTCGTTTAGATGGAAGTTGTCATTTGCAGTTCTTCTGTCTGTTTCTCTTAATTGCACATCGTCATACCTATTAATTTTCATTTGGTGAGAACTCAGGGTTTAAAGGAAAAAACAAACAAAAAAAATCAATGAATGCTTTCATAAAAAAATCAAACTTTCTTGAAATGTCTTCGGATAGTCTTAGGTATTTATATTGCAAATCTTACAAACTTACAAACTACAAACTATCTGAGGTTAAAGAAGAACCACACTAAACTGAAGTACACTTGTACTGTGAATATTCAATATTGTTCCACACAGACACAAAAAGTGATGATGTCTCCTTGACTGTGATGTTTGATTCATGTACAGCTCTACGGAGGTATGTTTTCTCGACTGGTTCATCTCTTACCGAACATCCTGAGCGTCCGTAAAGCTCAGCAGAGCTTCAGGCAGCAGGGCTCGATTACATCACAACATTGGCTTCTTCTTTGGCTTTGGGAGACAGCTGTTCATATTCTCTATATTCATAGTGTTGCCTGAACTGCTCCAGGCCATTGGAGTGACATTTCTGAGTTATCGAACTGGCCAACATCACACCAACCACTTTGTCTCAGATTATCTTTAAAGGAATAGTTTGACATTTTGGGAAATACACTTGCTGGGAATTAGATGAAACTATGAAGCTACCGCCAGCAGCTGATGAGGTTAGCTTACCGTAGTACAAAGACAGGAAACAAGGGGAAATGGCTAGCCTAGCGCTGTCCAAAGGTAATAAAATACACCTACCAGCACCTCTAAAGCTCATGAATTATGTTATAGCTCCTTTGTTTAATTTGCACAAAAACAAACTAGCTAGCTGTTTACCCCTTGTTTTCCAGCCTTTGTGCTAAGCTAAGCTACAGCTTTAACCAGCAGCTGGCTGTAGCTTGATATTTACTGTACAGACGTGAAAGCAGAATAGATCTTCTCATCTAACTGTCGGCAAGAAAGTGAATAAGTGTATTTTCCAAAATGTCAAACTATTCCTATCTGTCTAAAATGAAAGGTGAAGGCTGTTCAATCCTAAACATGACAGAAAAGGAACCTGAAATATTCTGTGAAATTAATAAATGACAGATTATGAACAAGACATTGCTGTGTTGGTTTTTATTTGTGAAAAATGGAAAAGTACTCAGTTTTCTACAGAAGCTTTAATAGGTTTAATCAAGGTTTACAATTATTGGTTTCTGTACAGGATAGATGGCTCGAAGGCCTGTGGATTCACTTAACTTTTAGACAAGGATTTTTAAATAGAAGTATATTACATCTACCACCCAGCAGTGTTATAGATCCACATGGTATCACCACACTTCATGAACTGTCAGAAAACAGTTTAATTATATACACTGGCCCTTTTCAACTATTGCAAAAAGTTACATTTTCTAACATAAAAATTCTATCCTTACCTGTTTGAATTGTGTCTCAGTTTCTGTACATATAAAAGCCATTTCTAGTGACAAGTTCTCTTTAAATCTCTAACAGAGGTTGAAGTGCGTCTGCAGGTGGCGAGGCCCTCTTGTTTGCTTTTTGGCTGTATACTGACCAGTTACTGGAGCATAGAGACGATGCATTAGCCTGACATCTATTCACATTAGTGCATGTGAGAAGAGATCACGTTATGCTGACAGAAGCTTTTGGTGTCTTAACTACAGGTTGCATATAGCCCTCCAAAGACAAGTTCGAGAGACTCAAGAGAAAAGTTAGCTTGACTAAAATTCAACTCATCTGAAATCTGCACTGGATTTTCTGATTTAAGAGCTGTCTTCTGGTCTCAGTTGACCTGAAGTCTTTGGTCAAAGCTACAACTTAGTTTTGAACACAACAAATTTATTCGTAGTTTTTGCGTTCGCCGGTTTTCAGGATGGCTGTTTGAGGGGACAGTTTTCATCTTCGGTCCTCGGTTTGAATTGAGAAGGGATCTGTGGAATGTGACATGGGCTACAACATCACCCTGTAAAAAAAAAGACAGAAAGTCACACTTATGCTTGTTAGCTGCTCCAAAAGTTTGACTCTGAAAGACTGTACTCACCTTCATCAGGTGTATCAGCGTGGCTCTTAGAAGAGACCACAATCTTTCAGGTTTTCTTTGATGATGATGTCGGTTACGGCGTCAAACACAAACTTGACGTTCTCTGTGTCTGTGGCGCAGGTCATGTGAGAGTAGATTTCTTTGATGTCTCGGCGCATGTTCAAGTCCAAGAACTGCATTTTGATGTAGTTACCAGCATCCTCATACGTGTTGGGGCCTTAAATGAAAAGACATTTAGATAAAGGGGCACATTCAATTAGTTTGTCACTTTTTAAAGTCCATAAGAGTGTGTGTTTGTGTGTGTTATGATGACCTCACCATCGTATTCAGGGAAGCACATGTTGAGATGAGCTTTCTTGATCTTCTCAATGAACACGTCTTTCTTGTTGAGGAAGAGTACGATGGAGGTGGCGGCGAAGTAGCGGTGGTTGCAGATACTGTTGAACAAGTGCAGACTTTCGTGCATTCGATTCTGAAAGAAAAATGTGTGTGTTTTTTTTTAACCAAGTCCCAATAAAGAGCCTTTTAAATAAACAAACTGTTGATTGTCTGAAAAGGTTAAGACACAAATAGAGTGAAATGTGACTGTTATCATACCACTTCATCATCCTCCACCAGCACCATGTCGTAGGCGCTCAAAGCAGCGATGAAGATGATACAGGTCACGCCTTCGAAACAATGGATCCACTTCTTCCTCTCTGACCTCTGGCCACCCACATCAAACATTCTGCGTGGAAACAGAAGCATGTTATCTTTATGATTGCAGCACAGCACAGTGGGAGCACTGGTGATGAGTTCTTGGTGCCATCCTCGTGAGAAATACTGCGCCCATTCACCTGAAGTGGAGATCTTTGAAGGAAAACGTAGTCTCGATGATACCAGTGGTCTTCACTCTTGATCGCAGCACGTCCTGCTCAGTGGGCACGTAGCCTGGTTGGATCAGTCGCTCCAAGTCATTAAGGTAGCTGATGGGAAAATACAATTAATTCAACGACAAACACTAATGTGAGACTTTGGACCAATTTTAAATCTCAATTTGGGTGGTTACTTACTATCCAGCCGAGTCGTTGAGTTGGTACTCTGAGGCTCTGTCAAAGCATGCCTGGATGCCAGAGTCCTTCCATAGGCGCAAAATGATGTCTGACAGCTCTTTAGGCATGCTGCCTTCCTCAATGGTGTCTGCAAGATGCACGAGTTTCCTGGCGTCATCCTGCAGGCCGGATGCAAGAAGACAGACACACACACAAGTTATGCTTAGTCTGCTAGAAACCTGAAATCAATTTACGCAAAAAGCACATTTAAGTCCATCTCAGCTGTCGTCACCTGCTGATCAGCGTGGCCATAGTTAATGTTGAGTGTGTTCATGGCCTTCACGATGGCCATGATGGACTGCAGGGTGTTGCTGTAGATGATGGTGATGAACTCCAAGCATTCTTCAAGTGAGTAACCATCTTTGTGGATAATTCTGATGAGAGAAGACAGTATTAGTCTGGGATTTACAATCCATTAGAGAAGAAGTGAGACACTGTCTAGTTGCTAAGTCAAGTAACTTACTTCATCTGTTTGACGATAGTACTTTTGCCTGATTCTCCAGCCCCTACATGAAAGAAGAAAAACATATTATATGTAGTTATTCCCATCAAATAACTAAGCTATGTTTTTATTCCAAACTTTATTTCAGGATTTTCAACATTTGTAACTTTTGGAGAAATTTGACTTTGTCTTAACCATAGTATTTGTGCTTTTATTTATGTTTTGGTTTCATTAATGTGAGAGGAGAATGATATTAACTGCATTCATCAGACAGAGGATACCAACAGGTCATAATACTTCTTACTTCAGGTCTAATCTTGTTCAAAGCTGATGTCAGGGGGAACTTTTCCCGTCCCTGACCTACATTGTCATGAGGAGATGATGAAGCTGAGTGTGAAACAATATCTGTAACAACTTGACAGATATCCAGAACAGTATAAGCTGAACTGTGGCAGTATAATTCAATTAATTAATTAATTAATTAATTAAATTTAAATCCAACATTATTGTATGCAATATACAGGTGTTCTGGTGTTTTGGTCCTTGAATTTAAAAGAAACAAATTTAATTAAATCCAATTTTATTTACTTAAAAGATCTTACTAATTTCCCCCCTCTCAGCTAATTACATAGCGCTTAATGTATTTAGGTTATTGTATTTGAATGCTGCAGCCACAAGCCCTGTCCTTCAGGGTTAAGCCCTTTGTGTTGGAGGACCTGTTGTTTCAGGATTAACAGGGGATTGGGTTGAGTGATTATTAAAGTGTCTTAGCAATTCAATGACACAGGTTATTAGGCCTTTACTTGACTCAAGCATTCATTGAAGTTAATGTAAATAAACAGGCTCTTAAAATTATGCAATTTAGTAAGTATTTAAGGGTTATTCAGATCATAACAAACTTCAGTCAACAAGATATGTTTGTTTTGATGACTTAGAAATAAGGTCAGGTGTATGAAAGATTTAACCAAACGTTTTTACAAGAGAGAGTAATGCACCAGCTACATAGGTTGACTATTTCTCATGTAGGACTTAAAGTAAAAATAGCCTCACCATGGGGCCTTAGGGGCCCTTAAATATGTGTAACCATAATGATGAGGTTTCCTGTTATTGCATACAGCTCGACTGTCTTTACCTAGCAGCAGCAGCTTGACAGTTCTTGCATCCTTGTCGGCATCCTCCTTCAGCTTCTTCTCCAGCTCTCTAGAGCGTTTCTCCTCGGCGCTCGCTCCGGCCCCCATCCTACTTTTTCCCGGCTTGGGCCCCTCTGCTCAAAAGCCAAGTGTCAGGAAAAATGGAAGTAAGGTCCTAGCTGATCGCCTACTTTCCGACCGGTGCCGTCAAACTCTGCAGCTGATGCGTCAACTGCCTGCAGCAAACACTGGAGAATGTTTGAGTATTTCCCTGTCTTAGGAGAGGATTTTGGGCATCGTCTGCCCACCTGACCGAGGGCGGCCAATGGAACTCAAGGACAGGAGTGTTTTAGGAGCAGAGCGAAAGGTGTGAGGAGAGGCAGACATACATCAGTGTAGGAGTGATCTAACCTTTAGGGGGACTTTGCTGTGCTCAGCGGAAGATGAACATCGGCTCAAGCGCTTATCTCTCTATGCTCTTCTTAGGTGCCTTTAAAAGAGAAGCATGCAAAGCTAAAATAACTTGGTGCTGAGCGTTTGGGCCTCTAGCTGGGGACGTAGTTACCCAAACTAGATTCATCTCACATCAGGAGTAAATAAAGATGAAACCAGATGTGGGAGTAAGTGTGGTCTTGAATGCATGGTGTTTGCAAAAAGGGATTCAAACAAAAGGAGTGGTCTCTTCTTCCCACAGTACAACAGTCACAGCAAATGGGGTCACTGAAATAAATAACCAGAGCCCTCACCTCCCAGTCCAAACATGAAGAAAGACATACTGTATTTCTTAGAGGATACCTTGGACTGAAGGGTGAGCTCTGAAGTGCTTAAAGAGCTTTGCGGTTTCACCTGACAGATCTCATTGACCTCAATCTGAAGCTGGTTAAGGATCCTAATCTACTCACTTTCAATTATGTATGCATGCATGTACAGTATGAATGTGTGTGTGTGAGCATTGCAATGCATTTTCCTACACACACAGTGACTTGTAGTGTCGTCTCTTTTTCCGTTTGTCTGTTGTAAAGCACGTTTGTTCAGAAAGGTGCTCTGTAAATAAGGTTTATTCTTTATCAGTTCAACTTAATCGTGCTCTTTTGTGGAGTCAACGCTGGTTGAGCTCCTGAGTCCTACTGCAAATGAAAACACTGCTTCAGATCAGACGTGGTGAAATGTAAATAGGTACATTTACTCAAGTACTGTATTTAAGTACAAATTTGAGGTACTTTTCTTGAATATTTCCTTTTCATGCCACTTTATACTTCTACTCCACTACATTTCAAAGATTAATATTGTAATAAGTGTATACAATTATTAAAAATAGCTTCACCTTGATCCACTACAAAAGCAAAATGTTACTTTCACATCAACACATAAATAATAATAATCTAATGATATAATATTTAATAGTATATCACTCACAGGGGCCATTTGTCTGCATTGTGTATTTTTACCTCTGATAATTAAGTACATTTTGCTGATAATACTTGCATGCAGGACTTTTACTTGTAATAGAGTATTTTTACATTGTGGTATTGATACTTTTGGATCCGTGTACTTCTTGCACCACTGCAGATCAGTAACATGAGGAGGAATGAAATCAATGCATTACAGTTCATATCACACAACAAACCCTGCAGACTACTTGCTCACCAACGGCAGGACAGAACTGAATCTCTGTTATTATAAAATATAGAGCTTTCATTTATTAGTCAGCAACATTGATGAGGAAGAAAAGATAGTAATTTTTTTACAAGTCATTACAATAACATCACCTGTGCATTATATCATACATTACTTTACCTCAATGACCCAGAGCAAAGTCTGCCAAACAGAGAAAATAAAATAGATGCACATGTTTGAAGTATATGCAAATTTGTTTTGCAAAATCTTGAGAACGAGAGAGAATAGAGAGACATACATAGAGAGAGAGAGAGAGAGAGAGAGAGAGAGAGAGAGAGAGAGAGAGAGAGAGAGAGAGAGAGAGAGAGAGAGAGAGAGAGAGATCTGACTTTTCTGTACTCTCAGCGTTTCCCACCATCTTTCTTGATAGTAGCACTGATAGTAATTTCCTTATTCCCACAACAAGAAAGACATTCACTGACATCCACAGCAACATAGTGTTTTAGACGAATACCATATACATACACTGTACATGCCATGCACAATGAAAAGCCACCTCCTGAAGATTTTGGTACATGTTTCTCTTCAGGTTTTATCGGTGATCAGCTTGTTAGTGGTTGTACTCGTGACACTTTTTTTCCCCTTTACTGTATGGAAGTTGCTCAGTACAAACAGTTGTATATGAAGTGTGACACGTATCATAGCAGTCTGGCACTGCACTGACAAAAAAACTAGCTGTGAAAGCCAATTCCCAAAGCACTGCAAATCACAGCACATTTGTGGCTGTAATCTTATAGAAGTGTAGACTGATTACATGATTAATATTTACTTCGTGAAACCAATATTTAGCATGGAACTGGCAGGAATGCAAACTTTGGATTCATTGAGAGCTAACGAAAAAAACCTTTGAGCATATAAACTGCATGCTCTGCCTTATGTGAATACACTGCATATGCCACAGATACATGTGAAGCATTTACTGTTTATAACCAATTTGGCAACAGAAGGTGATTCGTCTCTAATATATATTTTTTTTTATTTATCACAAACTGTCACAAACTCACATATAGCTGCCTGCTGGAATTTCTTATCTCAAAAGAGAAAAGAGAAGGCAATGTTATATATTTTCAGCTTTTGTGTCGTTAAAAGACCCTCCTCCCCCCGAAAAAACAGCTTATCACAAAGATCACGCTTGTTAAGGATACAACATTGAGATGTGATATTCACATATAAACAAAACAAACACTTGGCAGCAACTGATTTTGGAAGAATCTGGGCGGGTGATGTAACATCATTACTTGAGGCCAGGCTGGACCACAACATGAAAGGAGATGTCTTACCTGCCACGAAGGGCCTTTCATCAACATGTGACTGTCTGAGCTGCAGTCTGTGGACATTTCTTTTCATGCTTGCATGTCCCAAGAAATGCCATCATCATCCTGTCAACAGCTTGTATCTCGCAGTAAAAAAACAAACAAACTGCTATACAGTAGAGAGTTCTGGTGAAGAAGTTTAGAGAAGTTCGAGAATTTCACTGAACCAGCGACTCGACTTCCAGCTTAGACACTGAATACTGCCAGCAGTCAAGTGATCCAACATGGTCGCCTCTAACAGTCTCTGAATACACACTCATCGGTCCTTGTCCATGTGCGGATACTCCCAATGTCCTGGGTCATTGTTGCTGTTTCTCAAAAACACCAAACATAAAGATATTTCTCAACATAATAACACATTGTAATAAACAATAACACTAATATAATAATAACAACAATATTTGCACAGATTTACCTATTCACAAAAAAAAAAAACATGTTTTCTAGATAGGTACAAAGAATTACTTTTTACAACCTACAATAAATATTGTGTATTTTTTCCCCAACAGTTACATAGAAACTGTTTGATGCTGTTGCTTTTGGTTGCAGTATCTGTCTTGTCTGTTATGGATTTGATTTTTCTAACTGGAGTCATTCCCCTAAATGGAGGGTTGCAGTGTTTAGGAGGTGGTGTGAAAAGGTGGACTGGGGGTGTTTGAGTATGATGAAGCTCCTCATGTCTCAGCTGGAGTTGTTTGCTCGTCATGATGCCGACGGTTGCGAGGCTTCTTCTGTTCTTTCAGCTCCTTCAGGCTTTTGGCCTTGTTGTCCCCAACACTGCCTTCCCCGAGCTGCCAGTAATCCTGGCAGTACTGGTTGATCAGGCCCATCTCTGGCTGGCTCAGGATGGTCAGCAGGTCCTTATACTGACCGGCGCTCGGAGTCCAGGCACTGGACTGCAGCGGAGGGAGGGCCGGGCTGCCTGTTTCCACCAACACGTTGTTGACTGTGCGACTGGACAGGACCACGAGCTGCAGCTTGACAAGCGTGTGTTTGAAGTTTTTCTCTGTGGATGTGCACTGGTAGATGCCGCTGTCAGACGACTGCAGCGAGCGGATCAGAAGACCTTGTTCTGTTTTCAGGAGGCGGCCCTCTGAGCGAATCTGAAAGGAAAGACAGTGAAGATTTTTACACATTTTAAGATGTTCAGTGTGAAGTTTAAACACTTCATTCATTCATTAGTCTTCTCCTGGCTCATATAGATTCACACACCAGGCCTGTACCATGGAAACGATTATAAGGACAGCTTCAAGTGTCTGTGGAAACATAACTGTAAATGCTTTACAGGGAAAGCTTTGCTCACCTCTTTCCTCCTGTCGCTGTTTTCCTTCTGCAGGTGCCACTTGAGAGACACATGAGGAGACCTGGCCTGGCACTCCAGGAACGTAGTGCTGCCCTCCACCCCATACTGAACTGTCTCCAGAGTATTCTTATTGGCTATAAAACATTATGTAGAATACATTTGATGCAAGAAAATCTATAAAATATATCAACTAGACTACTACAAGATAAATAAACAGAGCACACTCATAGAGGAAAAAAAGAAATACATTTGAATAACCAGACAATAAATAATAAAAACATAATTTTGTACTGTATGGGCTACTGTATTAATACAAAGTTAGCCTGATACTCACTGTTGGAGTTATAACCTCGGCATTGACGGATTGGGTTTCCATACTTAACATCCTGCCGACGGCTCCGTCTAGAGGGGTCAGATCAACAGACGAAAATAAAAAGCTTAACTTCAACATATTTAAAAAATATTACGTGTTAAAGTAAGAAAGAAAATGTTCTAAACACACACAAACAAGTGCTGTGCCCACGCATGCCCTATACTATCTTAATCCTCACCTCTTCTGTGAGGTGGAGTATCTGGAGCAGGATTTGCCGTCCCAGGCGCAGTACGGGTCTCTGGCCAGACAGCAGTCAGCGCAGGCCTCCCCGTACACATCGCAGCGATGGAGAGCCAGGTGGGTCACCCCCAACACTGATCCTACGTACAGTTGTTGCTATTTAAAAAACAAAACAGAGGTCAGAAAATAAAATTATCAAATATAAACATTTTATTTCACAGGTCTGTCATTTCCTCGAAAGATTAAAGGAAGGAACTATGTAATTAAGTACTGTTTCACAGAAAATAGAGACTGTCTGAAACAATTATTAGTTACTTTTGTTGAGTTTATAAGCAGTTTAATCCTGAGGAATTCCCTCGAAAGAACAGCTTTAAGAAGAACAACTTAAAAAATATTCAGAAACCATTACTTTATTGTATTATTGGAGACATTGTTCTTCAGGATACATGTACAGTATGCTTTCCTGTAGATAAATTCCACATTTTTGACTTGACTCAATGTTCTGCTAGAAAATAATGCAATGATTAACTAAGCTACCATATGAAAACAGTTCATTTTTCACATAATAAGCACCGAAAACACAGTCCTTTCCAAGAACCTTCCTATGAGTTCCCAGTTATCAATTCATTTTTCAAGAAATTGTAGGAAACTATTACAACTGTTGTAAAAAGTGTTATCACCTTTTATTTTAAATTATGAACATTTCACCAATATTATAATTTTCTTATTTGAATTAATGACTTTACACATATGTTTTCTCATAAGTCTGATTTCCGTGCTACAATCTATTTATTTATTCATTAATTTGGTCTAAGCCACTTCAAAGGAACGTACCCGTTTTGATGAAATCTTCATGGTGGTAATCGCCGTGGGAACCTGCAGTTGATACAGTTAACAACAACTTTAAAATCAGCAGACAATGAATATTCAGTGTGTTATTTTTTGTCTCAGATGACAAACACAATATACATAAATGTAGAATAAGGTCAGACCTTGAAGACCTCCACTTCCTCCAAGACCAGCTCCTCTGTCTGCAAGTCGTCTCTAGGCAGGACAATCACTTTCTGGACTGACCCCCGATCTGTAAAACACAAGAGACGCAAGTTTAACTCCAGGCCTGTTGATGCTTTGAGCCATGGACCTCTGACCTTAGTTTCCTCCTCAGGTTCCACTCAAATATCTGGTTTTAACAGGAAACTGAATTCCCAAAATGTCTATGATCTACGATTAAGAGGCAAAGAAGATCCTCTACTTGTGTGTGAACCTGCCAGACAGAGTCAAGGCTAGCTGACAAACTGCACACTCATATGACTATTAGATTACAGGACACTCATCACATAACGTCAGTTAAGGCCTGAGAGCACTGACCTGTGCCCAGGAAGAGCACCTCGTAGCTCCCGTCAGCAGCTGCCACTTGGTCCACTGCAATTGTGGTGAACTCATAGTCCACGTTGGTTCTGACCACCAGGGGGCGCTTGTGCACTGGGTATACGGCGTTGTACATGGTGGGGTGGTTTCTCATGAAGTTGATAACCTCATCTGGGTAATCCTTTGTGGATTTCATGTTGGGGGTGAACGTGCCTCCAGGACACTATGGACAAAAAAAAAAAAAAGAAGAGATTTAACTGTCAAACCTGCAATTTACCAAACTCCTGCTGCAGTAAAAACATGTTCTTATAAAAAGGATGACAGAGAATTTTGGTTTGTAATGTGACGAGGGGTGTGTTCATGATTTTTTTATTTTTTTTTATTGTTTATAACTCACAGTGCCAGGTCGTGGGTACGGGATCTTCCCAGTGTACGCCACCCACTGGTAGTTGGGCCCCTCCTTGTGGGCAAAAGGCCCATTGAAGACCATACGGATGTCGGCCATGGAGTAGACGCACACTGCCGAGCCTTTGAACACAGATCTGGAGGGAGGAGGGCAGGAGAAAAACGGGTGAACACACGGAGACAGCAGCTAGAGGATACAGATTAACTCACTCCCTGGGATAATTACTACGGGTGTACTCTGCGGCTGGTAGGATCTACTTCCTTCCCACGTACTCAGTTGGCCTCTTACAGGAACGCAGTGAAGCATCATGACGCACAAACACACTCTGAAACCGACTCAACTAGAGTCAAGCTGTCTGACACACTGACACACAAACACCCACGTACTGCAGAGAATCGCCAGCGCTCAGGCTCTCGCTGCTGTGTGGTGGGTGTACTATGTTTGTAGCTCCTGTCATGGGCCTCTATCATTAGCACCGCATGTGTTTCTATCAGCTGGGTTTAAACGTGCCTAAGGAGAGGATGGGAACAATGACAGTATTTGTTTCTCAAATACATTAATCAAGACGTGTTTATTATGACTCGGTGCGCACCTCTCCCTGCTTGTGTGCACTCAGAGTCTCAATTTACATGTCTGGTTGGTTCCCTTGAATTTTAATGCTGTGTGTTGAATGGCAGCTCGCTATCAAACCTGACCTATGAGGAACTATAGGCTCAGTCTGTCTCTCATCAGAGGAGCGCGACTCCCTCTGGGCTCTAGATTCACAGCCTTTTGTTTTGTCTTTGTAGCCTGAATCTGACGGGCCATACGCGACACAGCATTTCAATATCAGAGGGAGCTGACACCTTCAGGCTGAGCGAAAACGAACAAAAAAACCTGCGGGAGGAAACCGAAATACACCTTCCCTCCAAACTGCATGAAAGTTAGAGAGTTTGAGAAGGCTGTCAGTCACTCACCCTGAAACTGAGAAGACTCCATAGATGACAGGATTCTTGGTGTCTTGAGTTGGCTGGATGTACACGTCCCCTAATAGACAAAGAGAATGTATAGTAATTTGTTAGTCATAAACCATGGAGGAAGCACTCAGATCCTTAAGTAAAAGCACATTAACAACAATTAACTCCATTACCAGTAAAAGCCCTGCATTCAAAATGTGTATTATTATCAACAAAATGTACTTCCAGTGTCAGAAGTAAAAGAACTCATTCTGCAGAAAAATGGCTGCTGTGACTCATATATCATTATATACTGACAATGTTATATTGTTGCAGCTAGTTGATTTATTGCCACTTCATGTAGCGTTAGGTAGTTTAGTCCAGTGGTTCCCAACCTGGGGGTCGAGCCGCCTCTAAAAAGGGTCACAAGATGAATCTGAAGGGTCGTGAGATGATTAATGGGCAGCAAAGAAGGAAAAACTAAGTTCTGCGCCACAAATGTGTTCATATTTTAGACTTTTTCCTTATCTTTGCGGTTTTTGTGAAATATTGAACAATTTGACCTCATTGGGCCTCATAGAATTATTCAAATGAAACCATCTGTGAAGTTTAGAGGGTGGGATCACCTCTCATAGAAACATGTGACGGAGGAGCCCCAACTAGATACAGCTTTTTGGTAAGGCGTCCCAAGCCTTCCCATATGTAAAATCTTAATCTGCAAAGTAACTTGTAACTACAGCTGTCAAATAAATGTAGTGGAGTAATAAGTAGCAGAAAATCTCAAATATGTACAAGTACCTCAAAATTGTATTTAAGTAATTGAGTGAATATTTTTAGTTACATTACGCCCCTGATGAAAAACACAGCCTTTCTACAGAAGCTGTCATGATGGACGGCCATACAAAGAAAACACGGTATATTAAGTAAATATTAGTGTCTGTCTATCAAATCATCCAAGGCTTTATTCATTCCCAGTCATTTCCATATAGTAATAATATGGAGACCTTTTGCTTCCTGGGAGGGGGAGTTACAGGAGAGTTCCTCATGAATTGTGGTTACGAGAGCCTCAATGAGATCCCGAATGTAACCTCTTCCAATGCTGAAACTACAGTTCCTGAGTCTCAGCAGGGAATACAAGTGAAATAGAGATCTCTGGTGAAACATGACTTTAATAGGAGCCATATGCATCCAATGACTGTGGGATTCAGGCAGTTGTGAACCCTGTATATGCTCTGATGGCTTAATGAGAGAAAAGTGCAAGGAAAAACAATAAGGAAGAAAACTGAAATAAATTTAAAGTAGACAGGTTGAGTAGAATAACACTTCACCCGCTGTTGAACACATAGGTCCACTTAATGCTGTGCATCAATGGGAAACCAGTGAAAAGGGCACAGATCACTTGTTTTAAATGGCCTTCAAAAAACAAGGACAACAATTACCTATAGTTAAGTCTTTAGAAAACACCAATTACAATAAAGAGGCATGAAATCCTATCCTCTCTTTTATAATCTGAGATCTTTTTTCATGGTTATCTGTGAAGCCAGAAGCAAGCACATTAATCTGGCACACCACAGTAAGAATAAAGAGCCGCCCGCTCAGATTTATCGCTCAAATATCATCAGGGTGAACGTGACAAGCAGCATGCAAAAGAACAAAATGTTAAGCCACAATTA
Source organism: Enoplosus armatus (assembly GCF_043641665.1). Classification (NCBI taxonomy): domain Eukaryota; kingdom Metazoa; phylum Chordata; class Actinopteri; order Centrarchiformes; family Enoplosidae; genus Enoplosus; species Enoplosus armatus. The sequence goes on along the minus strand of NC_092182.1, from coordinate 15,878,324 downwards.
TGTATGTGGAATTGAGGGTGAAATGTAATAACACATGATTTAATCCTTGTGCTCCTGGCGTTATCTAGTATGCACAAAATAAACGCGAGGAAGTTCAAACTAAACACGGCCTGTATGAAAACATCTTTTCTGACTGTGCAAAAGTTGCAGAATCAACAAACTTTCCTTTGATCATGAGTTTGAAATAATTTCAGAAAATCTCCTTATGTGCCAAGGTATGAAAATGACAGGTAATGGCTGCACGCTAAAGCAAAAATTTACTTTTGGCAAACAAAGTAGAAATTCATAACCCATCTGACGCCAGTGTGACAGGCCTCCTGGCTACAGAGCGAGAAAAGAAATAAAATCAGCAGAGATCTGTTGCGTCATTGCAACTGTTTCTGATGTGTCGGATCAGACAGTCTTTGAGGCGCTCTCAGCATCACGTTAGCAGAGAAACATCTCTGATTGCTGTAAGCACAGAAGGCACACAAAGAGGGGGGATAAATAAGGAGACAAAAACAAGAGACACAAGAGAAAGTGAGTCATGCACTCAGTGAATAATAGTCACTGGATGGAAGACGGATTGTCAAATGACTACAGATAGTATATCATTAGCTCCTTGATACCTACTCTAAAGGATGTGCACCTAAAACATGTTGTTGAAATGTCCACTTAGAATAATTACAGAAAGAGTTTCAAAAAGAAACAAAAAGCAACAATAAAAAAGGACCCATGTCTTCATATGCAGTAAAGAGGTTTTGGGATTTGTGGACTACAGTGACATAAAAAATAACTCAATGAAAAACATTGTTTCACTCCATAATTACATTTCAGAAAAGGCAATAAAACTTTATCGCCCACACATTCATTCTCATTTTTGTCTGGCAGACATTTTCATCTCTCTTGCGTCTGTGTGTCTTTATATTCCTCCTCTCTCGCGGCACAAAGCTGAATGCTTTCTCTTCTGTTGGCCTCTGCCTCACCATCTGAATCTACTCCACTCTGTCCCCCGAGTCCTCATACAACCACTCTGATGCCTCTGCTGGGCTCCTTCAGGACCAGCAGGACTGGAGACAGAACACATTTCTACCAGACGGTCTGTGGTTGTGGGAACGACGACCACAGAGCTGTGGGATGTTACTCTGCACCTCAGGACTCACAATGACCTCACCACGAGTGCTCATCTGCACAGAGACTACAACTGACCTGCTGTGCCGTGGATAGATGACTAAAAGTACAGTAAGAGCGCTCCTCTGTCACTGACAGAGTGCTCTTAATGCATAACATACATTTGCAACTTGCAAAGCCTCATCACAGCGGGAATAAGAGATGTTACTAAACATTCAGCTGATAGATGTGCTTGATGCACAGTTGCTGGGTGAATTATTTAATTCTGTCACAATAAATAGGCAAAATCTGAATGAAAACAATTATGACAGAGATAAACATATGTGCATGTTTCTGGCCATCAACTGTAGTCTATGCGGTGTGTTCAAGTGCAACTTGAGACACAAAACCATTATGGTATTTTTTTGTTTCATTTGGACAGCATTTAGTGAAACAACATTTTGTAAAAGAATTATTTTTCGTGAGACAAAATTCTCAAAGTGCATTACATTGCAGTTATTTCAAATTCATTTTTTCGTTATGTGGCATTAAATGTGTTCTGTGGCACTAAAAGCAACTGCTGCCCTCTAAAGGTGTCAAACACGGTACTCCACAGAGGGTAATCTTTATTTTGTGAATTGATTTTATGCTATTTCTTGAAAAAGCTGCCTCATAGAAGACTTGAAACTTGATTGATTGAGCGTCATTCATTTTAATTTAACTTGAGTCCATCTTGTCAGCAGGAAAAGTGAGATGTCTCAGGGTAAATTTTAGCTTGCAGTTGAAATCACAATGAATTGTAAAGTCTTTCTACCATCCAATTTTGTGTGAAATAACAGTTTTAATCCCAGTGAGAGCTCATCTTTCTACTAAAATTTGGCAAAAAACAGTGGAAAGTAGTGAAAGATTTGCTGCTCATACCACCAGTCACTATAATTTCAAGGATACTACAAATCCCTCCTTAATCCTGTCAGTCATGTGAATGACGGACAGGCTGGGATGATCCGCAGGGGGGTCGGACTGATCCCAGCTGCTCATTACTTTGATTACTCTGCATGCGTGTGTGTATTTGCTTTTCCATCTCTTGTTTTTTTTTTGGTTAAGTACAAATTCTCTGAAAAATATGTTGATGGTGCTCGAAAGCAGAACGATCACAGTCACGATCACAGTCACGATCACAGTCTTACAGTGAGGATGTTACCTTTCTGGATGTTACCTACAGGAGCCATGTTGATGTTCAAAGGAACAGACATGTCAAGCTTAACATGTAGGAGTCGGTGATACTTTAATCTAAAGCTGCAGGTTCTCTGGGATTCTTCCCAGCATTGCTGTACATAAGCAGACACATGCTGCTGTAAATGCTGCTTTGCTGGATGTGTGTGTCTCTAAAGTGCAGTGAGCTGTTGGCCCACACAAAAACCTGAGTAGATGTTAATGCTGAAGGCCTTACAAACTGTAGCATCATGGTGAAAGTATGCAAAGCAAATGGAGGGCAAAATGTGAACACTAAAAATGAGAAAGTTGTTGATACTGAATCTGTCAACAAGAAGTCCATCTGGAGACCCTTGTTTTGAATTGTAGTTACACAGTCCTGTAAGAATTCTCACTTTCCATCTGCCCATTTTTCCTGTCAGGTCACGGACGTGTTCATTTTGTTCCCTGAGTTGTGGAATATGATATGTAAAAACGCCACGTTCAAGTATTTCAGATATTTGGAGTTGAAGTTAACTTTTAGATCACACACACACAAACACACACACACACTGACTAGAGTGTAAATGATCTACAGGTGGTGAACAGGACACACCTGGTGTCGAGGTTGGGGTGTACAATGTCCCAGAGATGAAAGGAAGGACCGTAGATGAATCTTAAACAGGGAAATAATCATTCAAACTCACTTAGTTCATCAAAGTGCGTCTCAATGCCGTCAGCTCCGGGCACTGAGCAGATGAGTCGAGCTTTCAGAAACGTGCTCCACTTGTTCACCAGACAGCAGTGTCCACCGTCATCATTCTGTGGGGACAAGATACACAGTAGTCATCCAGGTCTACTGGAAGCGTCTGACCAACGTCTGATTAACAGCTGTTTGAAACAACTGTCCAAACTAATTGCGCCGGGTCTGTTGTTATTGGGCCCGTATGAATAAAGATCAGCTCTGGGTTTCAGCTTGGCCCATCTGCACAGGAGGTCAGCCAACTTCTGCTGCTGAGGTAAAGCTTTGGGAAAATGATTCATGGGCTGGAAATCAACACGTTTTTATGGAGTCCAAATGATTTGCAGAGCTGGAAGACAAACATTTGGTGTCTATCTTTATCTAATGTAACATCAAGTGGGCAATGGATTGGCATGAAATTTAGAAGATATTCCAATATACACCAAATTTTGTTCGTCGGCCCTAGATGATGTGTCATATTGACTTTGGTGATCCTCTAACGTCACCATGAGGCTGATATTTTAGCTTTTTGTTGAAATAACTCGACACTTTTTTTGGACACTTTTGGTCATTATTTGTCCATCTTCAGTGAAAAACACTCCAGGACACAGCACTTCATCGCTGAGCAAACAGAGCTCTGGCTTTGTATGGATGTCTATGCATGTATACAGATGTGGACTAAAGTAAACTCTCAAACTGTGGTTCAAACATTTCATCCAGTGGAACAAAAATAACAGAATGCTTTCCAAACTTAGCTGTCGAGGCAAACAGCAAAGATTTTGTTTTCTGACTGGTAATTGGCGTGTGTTGCTGTTTCGTGCTCAGCAATTACTGATGATCACAGAGAACTTCCTTTCTGGGCCTCTAAGAGACTAGGAAACAGGCAACAGACTATAACTAACCATTATGGAGACATATAAACCTTTCAGCGGTGATGATCAACATGAGGTTTTGCTGAATGGTGTGATAACTCACCAGGCAGATCCGCCCTATCCTGGACTGGGTCATGGGACTCTGACCCATCTCAGAGGCTTTCTCGCGGAAGAAGAAATAGAGCTTGTCATCATTCTTCTCGGCGCTGTCTGGGATGAGGTGTGCGTGGATGAATGTGGGATCTGTAGAAGAAGAAAGAAGAGACAGAGAGAGCATTAGCAGATTTTCGGTTCATGCTTGTATTCTTTGATGTGAATATAATATCAGAAGTGTCAAACAATTAGTAGTCAAAGTTGTGTGTATCAACCTCAAACTTTGTTGTATTTATTTTTATCCTTTAAAGGTTAAGTTCAAATTTTTTTAAGTCAGTCTTAAAACAACACTCACATGTACACTGAAACTGGTAGCTGTAATCGCTCCTCCTGTCCAGACTGGCCGTTAAGAAGGTCTAAAAAGGATGTAAATTTGCAAGATACCTGCCTAATCTGTTTAACTCTTTTGCTAAACGTTGATATGTATTTTTGCACAGAACTAGGTCTGTGAATTTTGTGATAATAGCACACAAAAACTGTTTCAGTGTACATATGGGCATCCGACTATTGTTTTGTTGTTGTTATTGTTTGTAAGACCGAAGTCTGCGAGGGCTCAAAGGGTGAAGATTTGGATTCAGCCGGAGACATCATTTGAACTCTAACAGAGAAACTGGATGAGGCCGAGGTCTATTGAGAATGATTACTGCTGTTAATAATAGTAGCCCGAAGCCCAGAACAGCACTTTAACTGTCCTAAACCCACCCCCTTTATTTCTACCTAGAGACAATGCTCAATATGGCATCACAGTGCGCTCCCACTGGCTGACTTACTGGGTCACCGCTGGACACACAACACAGAGTGCCCCTCCCCATTGTGACCGACCAGAGTCCCAAATGAGGACAAACCAAAAACCAGGAGGGGGGGGGGGGGGGGGGGGGGTGTAACCAGGAACAGTGTCATGGGGGGAGGGGAAACATCCGAGGGAATCCACATGGCTGATTAGCAGGACTCAGGTGTCCCGATTCAGTGTACCACTACCAGGGGGACTGTTGTCAGGGCAACAGGGTCAGAGGAAAATCTGGGAGCCAGCAACACTGAGGGGGGGGGGGGGCAACATCAACCGAAAGCACCCAACCAGCATTTATAATGCTGTGACAATCATGGTTCATTAGAGAGCGGCGGCTACTCTGAGTCATTATTGACATTCAGTCATTTCCCCCTACTACTACACCACTGACCCTGCGGTCAGGCTCTGCTGGCATGCAGTCAACAATTAGCGTAGCACATTTTATGTTACAAGTCAAATGATCATGTGGTCATGTGGAGCAGGCTGGAAAGATCAACAATCTAATTCCTAGACGACACGACTCGAGGAATGGGCGATGTGCAGGGAATTAACATCACAGCCATGTACTGCAGGAGCTGAGGAATAAATTAAAAACGGTCTGGAAAGAGATGAGTGAAAGAAAGAAATAATGCTGGCTGCAGTACAAGCCGTGAGTTGAGACATTACCGTTTAACCATCTGGAGTTGTACTGATCAGTCCTCATGGCTGTCTGCTTCCCCAGCGTACGGAAGATAGCAGAGTCTGTTCCCATGAAATCAATGTAGACTCCTGCGTACAGCTCTCCATCTGTCAGTCACAGAGAAAGAAGGAAGGGTGTTGCGGAGGTGAAGTCATGACGGATGAAAATGTCTTAGGTTGAAGTAGAGAACATGTTGTCTACCACGTCTGATTGAAACTTCAATAAAAAGTTGCATCATCTGTACAGCAGCTGTGGCTATTGACAGTTACGTTTTTTTACTTTTGTTATTATTACTGATTGTAATTTCTTTGTGATCTTCTAAAAAACACAGCACAGTGCCAAAATACATCATACTTCTCATAAATCTCATCAAAATCTCCTCAAACCCAGTCCAGTGGTGTCAGAAATGTCACCTTTGGGTTAAGAATGTTGACCTCACAATTGCATTGCAATCATACTTATATCACGCTCATCAGTGCAGTTTCAAAGGACAGCTGGATTTACACAATTTCACATCAGCTGGATTCATGGTGTCGAGGTTCGGGGTCGAAATTGAAATTGAAATTTAGAGTCTCTCCTGGCAATCTACTGTAGTGATATTTTTAGGAGGTAAGTGAGAGGCGGTATGAAAAATGTAAACAATAACGCCTAAACCACGGGAATTCCAGTTTCCTCTGTTGTCCTCAGTGCAGCATGTCTCTGGCCTGCGAGTAATGGAGGACAACCTGTAACTGATTTACTTGGTGTTACAGCTCTCTCTCTCTCTCTCTCTCTCTCTCTCTCTCTCTCTCTCTCTCTCTCTCTCTCTCTCTCTCTCTCTCTCTCTCTCTCTCTCTCTCTCTCTCTCTCTCTCTCTCTCTCTCTCTCTCTCTCTCTCTCTCCTCTCTCTCTCTCTCTCTCTCTCTCTCTTCTCTCTCTCTCTCTCTCTCTCTCTCTCTCTCTCTCTCTCTCTCTCTCATGCATGCAGGGCAGGAGGTCACTGATCAACAGCCGTGTCTGACCACCTGTAAGCTGCTGACAACAAAAGACCACCCACTGACACGAGAGCACACACATCAGTCTGACAGATAGAAGTGATCATGTTGATAAAACTGTAACTGTACTAGAGCTCCAAATGATTAGCACAGAATTATCTGGTTGCAGCGTCCCAAATGTGAGGATTTGCTGATTTTCTCTGTCTCATATGATTGTAGAGTGACTGTCTTTGGGTTTTGGACTGTTGGTCGGACAAAACAAGTAATTTTGACATCGCCGTGGGCTCAGAAAAATGTTACTGAGCATTATTTCACAATTTATTTTCATTTAATAGACAAAACAACTAAATGATTAATTGAGAAAATAATGGGCAGATTAATTGATAATCAAAATAATCAGTAGTAATCAGTAGCAGCCCCAGATTGTACATTAGTGCAATCTAGCGCACAATAAGAGCATGGAATATAAAATCATTACCCATAATCAGAGGAGCTTATTACTTTAGGGGCAGCTACTGTAACAACAGCCTAAAATTTTGTTAAAGTAAACACTATCAAAAACTGAAAGAAAGTAGCTAAATTCAATAATGCAGACATATTGCAGAACTTCTTTGTTTTCCACAGATAGCTATTCCAAGCTGCCTGTACACGTTGTATAAAAAAAGCAGGGACTTACTGATCAAAGAAGAGACGCTGTTAAGTTTGGGGTCATAAGGACATTTTCCTTTCCCAGAATCCACTTTACCAGGTTCAAGCCGGAAAATGTATTCCTATAACAGTAAATAATAAGGAAAAACATCATTAAAAATTATCTTTTCTCATTTGATAACAGATTCATTGTGTTTCAGGAATCATTTTTTTTTGTGTGTGGGAGGGTTATTCTCTGAATGCAGCATGTACAAGGCACTTAGAGTATACTTAGATGTTAAAAGCAGTAGCATCAAACTAATAATGTGATCAGTCTAGAGACACAGTAACAATGATGAGGTGTGAGCTGTGAAAAACAGACTCTCTCACAGCACTATTGGATCTGCTGAGGGGAACAAAAAGCACACAAAGCCAGTTATCTGTGAGATGGAGAGGTGGAGGAAAATGCTGAGAGCAATCCAAAACTCATCCACCGTGCTTCTGATGTTAGTGGCTCAAACAAGAATTCATTATTTCACAAGAGGACATCTTGAACATCTGTGTCAACACTGGCTATGTGTCTAAATGGAGTTTTGTCGGGTACTTCAAAGCTGGCTGGTGATGTCTGACAGGTAGGAAATATGTGAGGGAAAGCAGAATTATGTCAAAGCTGTGTTTGTAACCCGTTCATGGATATTTGTTTCACTAACAACATAAAGTATGGCTCAAATATATGTGTGTGGATGGGAACTCTACCATTTGGAAAAAACAATAAATCAACCTTTAAGGTGATAATAACCCCTATGTTCAACAAATCTGCATATTTAACTGACAGCTTTTTAATATTGTATTCTCAAAAAATCCCAAAACATTTACCTTTTTTCTATAACATGAACTTTTATGGATATTAAGCATTATTAACAAAAATATCTGCCGTAATTTATTAAGAGTTTAACACTCAGAAACACTCAGCTCACATCAACACATCAGCTTTGGTTGACTGTGCTGCTGATGTTGCTAAACTTTGATTGGATCACAGAAGTATGTGACATCACCTTTTGGCAACTAAGCTCCGCCCACCTCAAACCAGTGAGAAAAGCACAAAAACACAAATACAGAAATATTTCATCTGGAAAACAAAACAAAATCATTCTGACGTGGGGAGAAACTGTTGTGTTCATGTTGGAGCCCAGCGCTTAGTACGAATCTGATGGAGGAAATATGTTTTCAGGGCCTTTAAAGGCTCCACTGACATGAGAACAGTACATTAACAAAGCATTCCTTTATGTTGCTGTTGGAGGGAAGCATGTTTTGTGCAAAAAAAAAATTTGATAGTAGAAGTTTTTGGAGATTCAGCAGTTCAGGAAGCTGTTTTGTTGCTCCAAGATCTGTGAAAACCAGTTTCTGTGGGCACCAAACTTAAGAGCCTTTAAAAAAACTCCCTTCAGCCCACCTTCGCCTCCAAAGGCTCTGATGTACTGCTGTAGTCTGCTGCCCGACTTGTTCTCCCTCCAGATTGTGGTGCCTGTAGGTAGTGGGACCCCTAAAACAGAGACATGGCACAGTGGGCCATCTCATTACGACATTCGACAGCCCAGAACAAAGTGAGTTTAATCTGATGATGACCATGACATAAACAGAAGAGGAAAAAAGGAAAGTGCAAAAACGAAAGATCGGAAAAAACAAGTAGACTCGATGATGACAAACAATTCTAAAAAAAATGGAAAGAAACATGTCAAAGTGGAGGTCAAAGTAGAGTGAAGAGAGCCCGGTGGGTGACTTTCATCATTTAGTAACCATGTTGGATTAGACTCAGTGTCATGCAAACACAGCTGCAAAGTCCATGCATAAACCATGCAGTGCCAGGAAAGAAAACAGAAAAGGAAATGCAACAAAATGAGATAATAGAAAAAAAGGCATTACATCCAGCAGCATCAAATAAAGTGAAGGATAGAACAAATTAAAACAAATGTAGGAATATAGATAGTAAATAATTTCTGATTGTTCTTAGTCTTAATCTTCAACATATGTGACTGAATCACACTCCTAAACTAAACAGTCTAGTTTGGATTTTCAAGTTTTTCCCAAAATGTGAAGGTTTTTGATGTAGAACTCCGACAGGTTGACACAAACTCTGCAAAAATAGCTCTGAAACAGCATCAAACAAAAAAGCAGAAAGAGTGATGCAGGAAAAAGTTTGCGGTTGAGGGAAAAAGAGTCAACTGAGGACTAAAAACTAAAAATGTGTGAAGCGCTCCGCGTGCCAATGCTGAAGAATTTTGGAACAATTGGTTTCTGTTTACATCTACTCCTGCTGAAGAAAATCTTTACAGTGTGAAGTAACATAGCGTTTGGGCCTTTGGGGAGAAGCTGAATGACAAGACTGACCTTTACATTGAAATCTGAACCCTACATTTGAACAGTGAGACTAAACAGGCTGAGTGGTGAATGCAAGTGTGTGGACTGTAGCCGGACTATAGCAGCTGCTGCAGCTCTGCGTGGCCGTCGTGCTGGAGCGAGGGAGTGATGGAGCAAGGGACGGAGGGAGGGAGGGGTGAGCTACAAGGCTGATGATGGATGAGAGGCTCCATCAGTAATGATGGCCTTTCAGAGGCTCTTAGCCAGAGAGAAAGACAGGCCACAGACACTGCTGTGTATAAACAGGTGAGGGGTGGTGGGGGGTGGTCTACAAGGTATTAGCTATAGATATACTGTCAACGTGCTATTCCCAGCGGTAAGAGAAGATTGGTGCCTCAACAATCTCTAAGCGGCAGCAGTTAGGTACTTCACCAACAGCAATTTTGCAATAATAATAGAGATCTAGAGAGGACTGGCCACGAGCTTCTTTTTCTTTGAGTCTTCCAGACCGTGGAACAGCACAAATCGATGAAAAGTAAGAGGCAGGAAAATGATGAAATGAAGGAAGAGAAGCAGAGCCCGTGAAACTGAGGAGCAAGAGCAGAAGGAGATTCTCTGACCCGAGATTGATTGACAGGTACGGCTCTTAAAAGAAGTAGAGGGTAAGGGTCAAAATGTCTCCACGGCCCGCCCGGCTGTGTCTTTGGTTACCTGTGACCTGCGTCCTCGGTCCACGTAGGTGCAGATGGGGTTGTACGCGCCTGTTCCGCACACATACAGGTGGGTCCGGTTCCACGGCTCGATCAGACGGATGAAGTTTCCACATTCCCCCTGAGGGAGAGCAAAACAAAACCCAACAGGATTAGAGAAAAAAAAGAATTCTGAATCATGAAAATGCAACAGAAAAAAAATAGGTTATATAATACATAATGCCCCACTGATGGTTAATAACCCCTCTGCCTGGCTTAAATCACATCTATCATTTCCGCTGTTGGCCAGCTTGCGTTTGGCAGCTCTGTTCCCTGGCTCTGTGTGTCGGCCTGGCCCGGGCTTCGGATCAGACCACACTGTCAGAGGGAAAAATGTTTCCAAACACCATATAAGTGTGTGGCAGAAACCAAGAAAAGCAGTGCATCTGAGCTGTGACGTGTGCTTTGAGGATAAGACCAATTCAATGTTCTGTCAGACTTGACAACTGAAAAACATTTTGGTTAGACCAAACAAGACTGTTGAGTGAAAATTTGGTTTTTAGAAGAGAGAGATTTCTAAATCCAATTAGGGTTTTTTTTAAGGAGAAGACATAATTACATGCTTGTTGTTGGGAGCTTTTTAAAATGTGGTTTATTTAGAATTTAAATTTTTTAAGTGGTAAGAATTTAGACGAGGACAACACTTTTCTTTTTGGAGTGCAGACAAAGAGGTGCTGCTGGTGAAAACAGCTCTGTGCTTTCGAGGTCTGCAGCTTTCCAATCTCTATTTATTTCTGACCAGCTGTCCGCCCTCCCTGCTCTCAATCCACCCAAATCAAAACTCCAGCTACAGAAAAGCACAGGCCGACGATATCTGTTCATATTTGTCTGTCATGTTGGCTGCTAGTGACAGCTGGCAAAAAAGAAAGGATGTACCAAGCATAAAAAAAAAAGATTGTATGCAGGATTGGGGGGGGGGGGGGGGGCATTTTGGCAGATCTTAGCAACACGACAGATGCACAAGTCAGAGGTTTGAGAGGATGTGTTTTTGTGTGTGTGTGTATGTGTTAACGCATGTGGGCCTGCGTGTATTATTCAGCGCACAGTTGTGCTCCCCCACAGAGAGCACTGTGGGGATGATTGCCTTTGACCCCCTGCCTGAACCGACATCCCCTCTGAATTGCTTTTGAATTGTCATCATCTGTCATTCCCTAAAGAGTGGCCACGGTTGCCAAGATGTCTCCCGGTAGCCAATTTTATTTCTTATTTTAGTGATGAAATTTCAAATCCACCTCTGACACACACACACACACACAGAGGCTCATACATGCACACACGAACATACAGAGGCCAATACGATGTAGCTGGAGGCAGGAGAGAGGCGCGGGTCACCAAACACGCATAAATGAACATTCCAGTTGGATAAACAGCAGCCTGCGCTCTCTACCAGCAGGGGAGAGCAGGGTTATTAGCCAGAGCCTCATCACCGGCTCCTGCCAGCGCTCACCCCTTACATGGCTGAGATGAGTGTGTGTGTGTGTGTGTGTTTCGGGGGGGTCAGAATGTGTGAACTAAATCAAAAGAGAAGGATCTGGTTTTTATATGAATTTCAATGATGAGTTTCCTTGTGGTGGCTCCACTGGCGGCGGCCGTGTTTGAATGTCTGAATCGTATTAACACTTCAGACAGGCCTGCAGCTCCCAGCGGCTAATTCATTTCGTCTGCCTGTCTGGACAACACAGGGTAAAATAATTAGTCTGCAAAAAAGAAAATTAGATTATGTTAAAACAAATTAAACAGAAATATCTAGAATATGTATGAGATATGTGCGGCTAGTGCAGGGGAATATGTTTTCAGCTGAAGACGACTGAGTGTTGCACGTTCCAAGTTCCTGGAGCTTAATTGGTGGCAGCTGTACGCAATCAGCAATCAGGGATGCAGAGACAGTAAATAAGAGCTTCACAGTAAGTCACACACTGGAAGGAGTCCTTTAAAATGTCCTCCACTGACCCCAGTGCCATATTCAAATCCAAAGTGTTGCCAAAAAGACACACTGAAAACACACTCAGGACTTTTACGCGAAGGTTACCAGCAGAAGAAATGATGTATGAAATGATTTAAATGTGTAGCAGGTTTGAAAGGACGAAGGTTTACAGCTGTGCTTTTATCAGCTGGAACATTAGGGGTCTGTTACTCATACAGCACTTGAGGGTTGATGAATTGCTTGAAAGACTTGCATGAAAATCAGGAGGTCACCAGCATGGGACTTCAAATTAGGGCTGCAACTCATGATTGCTTTTATTATTGATTAATCTGTCCATTATCCTATCGACTAGTTGATTAATTGTTTACTCGCTAAAATGTTAGGAAGTCGTAAAAAAACATGGCGCACAATCTCCTAGAGCTCAGTGTGACGTATTTAGATTTTTGCTTTTATCTAACAGCCTAAAACCCCAAATATAATCAATTTACAATAATATAAAACAGAGAGAAGCAGCAAATCCTTATATTTAAGAAGCAGGAACCAGGAAATGTTCCGCACTTTGATGATTAAATCAGCATAATTCTTGGTATTCAATTTTCTGTGAAATTGACTTATTAATTAATAAGCTAATTGTTTCAGCAGTCGTTTTAATTTTATAACACGTTATTTGAATACTTACATTGGTGTCTTTCCCTGACAGGACACATTCAGTCTTCCTCTGGGGGGCAACAGGCCAGTGGATCTGACAGAGAGAGATCAACAAGCTGGTTAGACGTAAACTTGAGTGGAGGTCAATCAGGATTATTGTTTGCGTGGGACGTTTCTTACAATGAGCGGCTCCTTGTTGATGTCGTGCAGATCCAAAGAGAGGATGTAATCTTTGCTGCCCACATACATGCGGTCGTGGTCCTCGTCCATGCGAAGGATCCGATAGTCGGTCGAATTCAGCAAAAAGGAGAAGTGGTGAGCGGTGCCAGTGGACTTCAACTCTATAAAGAGGCAGAAAGAGTGGAGAAATAAATGGTTTTCTTCAAGCTGTGCCTAGAATATTGCAGTAGAAAAACAAACAATAAAGTTGGGAAACATGAACCACAGACATGGTCACAAGAGATGTGTGTAGGCTGCACAGAGATGCCCTTTAGTTTGCCAAGGTTCTTTCATTCGTACTGTACTAGAGGTGATATTCTCCATTTACTTTACAAATGTTAACCACACACACACGCACACGCACACACACACACACACACACACACACACAAAGACAGTATGCTAATGTTGATGTCTTGATAGTATGCTAATGATGCGCCAAATATGCCCTCAGACTCTCCTGAATTCATTTACAGAAGCTGTTTGTTCTTTTTTTCCTCTCCTCAGCACTACAATTACATCCTGCCATTATGGGGTTATGGACAGGCTGAATCTGGTCATGACAGGTTTGACAAAAGCAAGGAGGCACACAATAAATCTCACAAGAGTCAGAACTGAAGAGCAACAGACAAGCAATAGATCACTCTCTGCTGTACGGCGACAGAAAGGTGTCAAGAAAACTCTAAATGGCCGTTCATTTTGGCCTGTGCTGGGTTTTTATTACTGTTGGTATCCTAAGCTGCAGTCACATAACATGGCTTCCATTACAAAAAGCCAAATAGCAGATAATGTTCAGGACCTGGCAGTCTGACCCCGGCTTTCTTTCACCTTTTTCTAATTCTATCAAGCTGTGGTGGAGATGATGGCCTCCACCATAATCTCTTCTCGTGAATTCTCCATTTCAACTGCAGCAGAGAAGATGCCGACCACTCCCAGGCTTAGTCTCACATCATATCATACATATCATGCATAACACTGCCACATCCTTCCCTCCGTATCACTTTTAAAACTATTTTAAAATAAAACTTCTCTCAAATGGCTCACATACTGCTCAGGGCAGATCGCTGGTGTGTGAGTGTGAGTTTAAGTTACACTCTGGGTGTGAGGGGAGATAAGTGGAGATCTGGTGAACGGAAAGCAGCTTTTTCTCCCGGTCCTCCCATTACCTCCCAAGCTGTTAGAGAATCTGATAGGAGGTCTCTCTCTGTCTCTTGCTCTCTTTCAAAACGACGCTTGGGAAAGTGGAGCTTGAGAAAGTTGAGCCTGCACTTGTGCTGTTCTATTTGCAGAGAAAACTAGAGGACCTGTTCATGTTCCACTTCAACGGGACCAGACAAACGCCCCTACTGTTCTCCTCAGCCAAGTCTGAGACTCACTGATGATGACAAAGACTGCCTGAAACAGCTTTTCTTGACCAGGAGGAAGCAGAACGTCTTGTTACTTTACTGGAAATAAAAGGCGGCATGATGTTCTCCACCTGCACAGGACATCTTGAAATACTGACACGAATCCTCTGCCAGAAAGCCTCTCAGCTGCGGGTGTGTTGAGCTCCTTCAGGAAGTGTAAAATGCTGCCGTCACGGTGCAGTATCACCGCAAGCGGTGAGGTGGTTAAGGTAGTAAATAGGAATAGACATGGCTGTCACCCGTGTAATTCTCATAAGTTGCCTCCAAACACATATGCTTTAATACTCATTCCCACTCTCATGGACAGAGAATTATAGTAGGCCTGGGCGTTTATGGACTTTCAGTGGAATCATATGGTGGTGATATGACGGGGTATTCTTGTACAGATCTATTAAAATGAACGATTCAAAGCCAATGTAAAATTATATACTAAGAAAATTTGTTACTGAAGTGAGTTTCTTCTGTCCGCTACATGAGTTTCAATAGATACTTAAAGCTGTGATCCTTAAGATTTTAATGGAACTCAAAAATGTCACCTTCAACTTCTCAGCAAGGTAACCATCCAACTCCTTTTACTGTGCCCTGCTGTTGCATTAAAAACTACTTGCGCTGTGCAGAACATGAAATCAAACTGTAAAACATACACCAGTTGCTCTTCTATTGTGTTTCTGACAAAGTAGCTGCTCAAGAAGTGGTTAACACCAGTAACAAAACGGCGTTGCCAAACCAACCAAACAAAAGTTTTAAAATTATAAACTTTAATTGTTATTGTTTTCAACCATATCACCCAGCCCTACAGCAGAACACATGCATGAGCAACATGATGATGAATCTATCTATGCCTGTACAAAAACAGTACATCTCCATTCTTTCTCCAGAAACATCCCGTCTCGTTTTCCACCCTTGTCTGCTTGTCAGCCACACACTCAGCCAGCTAGCTGCTCAGGCAGGCCCAGCGGTCGACCGATACTGGAGCTTCAGGGACACCAGACGTCACCAGCTGACATCCCACATTTATCACCTCTGCGCTCAGATTCACACTCTGGGGCACCTGAATGGGAGCCTGCTGGTGGTGACTGGCTGTCACAAGTCCGACAGCGGTTAGGTCACAGAAAAGTTCAATGAGAGTGGAGAGACAGGCAGACGAGACAGGCAGACAGACAGATAACCTACTATGTTACAAATAAACCTTCATAAAAACACATTATCAGTTAACAGCAACTGACTTTGAGGGTCTGACAGACTCATCTTTCTCCCTCTCTTCTAGTCTCGGTCTTGGATTCAGGAACACTGGATCAATATCTCTTTTGGAGCAGACCTGATGAAAATGACCTCAACGATGCACATATGATGAAAAATTACAGCAGCAAGTGAGGTCCAAAGTCCTCTCTTGATCAAAACTGAATACTAACAAACACACAATACAAGATCATTTTCAATTTGAGAACCAGCAAAGACATTACTGATATAAACTATAAACAACATACTCAAATCAGGCTCTAAATTAAATGAAAATAAATTGTGTGAAATACTTTCAAAATAGAATAATTATTTTGTTTCTAAAATTTGCAAGCTTCAAATTATATCCAATTGTGGTTTGGGCAATTTTAAATCATTCAATAACTATAGTAATTCATATTAAAACACACTGTTCTTGCCCCATATTTTCTCTATTGAGAGACCGCTGACACATGATGGAAAAGATGTTTGGCTGTGGTTGATGAAAATTATATGAAAAGGAAGAAATCTTGGACGTCTGCATATTTCTGGTAGCTAATTGTACTGTACTGGTAATCTAAGAAGCAAGGCCTCTCAGAGGGTGATGCATGTATGCACATGCTTAGCCTCATCACAGCACACTTCACAGCCTTTTTGTATGCAGCCCCGTATTTAAACTATATAAAATGCATTGTAGGAGATCATAATGTATGAGACATAATGGGAGGAATCATGAGTTAACCACGACTGCTTGTCCTAACATCTACAGCAAATGGGACTCATTTGAAAGCACATTTAAAGCCTTCATAAAGACTGCATGTCCTTTCAGCTACAATACAATGACTCAATTACTGTTATACTGTACATTAACTCTATTCATCTTGCCATTTTAATCTGTGAAAATAAAGTGGCAATCTTGCACTCTGGAGAAATTCTACGTCTTTGCGAGACGAGACGTGCTAAAACACATTTTCTTTGAAATAATGCCTGTGGCGTGGTGAGATAAGGAGTGAGGTATGATAACAGTCCACCTCAAAGTGCTCATGCGCTCTATTGTCAGCACAAATTCATTTTCTCCGAAGCATTCCTGTGTGTCGCAGCTCAGCCGAAATTGCCCGCGCCCTCTGAAGCCAAGACAAATGTTACAAAACAAAACACGGCCTTGACATCGTGTTAAATGGTTGAATTTATAACCAGCTGGTAAATTCAGCAATGATAGGGCACAAGTGTCTGTCTATAAAGACCACGGGATCTGGTGTATATCACCGAGTTTCCCAGCAAGGTCTTTGTAATCACTACCAGACACACAGGCAGACAGAGCTAAATTGTCTTTTTCTTTTTAGTGCATGCATGTGGAATAGTCTTCAGTTTGTTGAAGATCTCTTTTTGTTGGATACAACCCAATCTGTTCCTACTACTGGCCTAGAATATGAATGACATCTGCTGGTAAATTGAGCCTGTAGTCTGTCCACCTGTTGATGTGATCCCTCTGCACTGTGGTCACCCTCTGCTCTGCTCTGTACTGCAGCCAAGGTATTCAGCCTTTCGGCAAAGCTTTGTACCTTGGTGTAGTTTTACTGGGTCATCCTCAAAGGGACATAAGGGACCTCTGTAAGGAGATGACGAAAGACGCAGCTCCCAGACACCGCTGCCACTTCTTTTCATGCCACTATCAGTCTTGCAGATCTCCCCCTCTTTCCCATCAGTGTATGTGTGTGTTACGGGTGAAAGAAAAAAAAAGGGGAGGTGGGGGGTCTGAGGAAGCAGGCAGCAGAAAATCCCACATACCTGCCCAGGCATCCCCGGCATGTTGTCTGAATTCCCCAATCTGCTCATGTTCACATTCTCATAAAGCAGAGGTGTGGCCCCACCTTGCTGCAGCTTGTCTGCAGCCATGCGTGCATGGATGTGTCCCTATGTGGATTTTCTTTTTCAAGTAATGGACACACACAGCTCATATATCAGGACAGTCCTCAACAGAATAAAGACAGCACGGGTTATTTGTTACAAAACTTGAAATTACCTCAACAACTGACCTCAGGATTGTGCAAGTAATGATTGTTGTTTGTCAGTAGCCAAAGCAGAGGTAACACGACGTTGAAAGAAGAAGGAGGTCAGGGTGAATGGTTGGGTCAATAAAGCGCATGACTTTGACATAGTTGACTGTGGTCTCATTTGATCTCCTACTAACAGTCAAACCTGGTTTCTTTTAACCATGAAACGATGTTTTCCAAACCTTAAAGAAACAGTTCAACATGTCGGCAAACAAGCGTATTAACTTTTTTTTGCCAAGCTAAGCTAAGATAATAGCTTCCAGACTCTAGCTTAATATTTAACGTACAGACATGAGAGTGAGAGTCTTCTCATCTAACTCTCGGCAAGAAAGGTGAATGAGCATATTTCCCAAAATGTCAAAGTATTACTTTAACTATAATCACAATCTTTCTCCAACCATATCCAAGAAATTGTAGTTGTTTAAACCCAATCAGACCGGTATGAGGTCTGATTGGGTTCAGTATGAGGACTTCAACACATCTGTGTGTTGTAAATGCATATAATCAAGGATGGAAAGTGTGTGTTCAGTGCAAATCCCAAGTGCATGCTGAATGTCTGCTGCCAGTGTATCATTGTAAGCGCACAGGACGGAGAGGTCATTGCAGATATGAGAGGGGCTGAACAGCAGTGGGAAGCCTTATCAGCCCAACCTGTCGCAGCTTTGTGTTTGCCTCCGTTCAGCACCTCATAATCAGCCTCTCACCACCCACTGGGGCCAGGACTATTGACTCAGAACACATGTCACTGGAGCTGATTGCTGCTTACCTGTGCCTGTCAAGGACAAATAATTGGCACCAGATTACGTCTTATCTCTGAGCTTCCGGATGCTGTCACTCAGAAGCGCTTCACGCTTGTCTGCCACTTATACACTGTGTATGTGTGTATATATGTGTGTGTGTGTACATAGAAATAGAAGTAGAGCTCTCTGATCCTCACATCAAATCAGGCACACCTGTCTCCCACTGCACAAATCAAGAGCAGAGAAAGATTGATTTAAGTAGTGAGAGATTATAACAAATCTATTTCTGCTGTTTCAGATGACAGGAAAGGTTAATTAAAACACGAGGGAGTAGAGGAGGATCTCTGGTTCAACTGACAGGAAAGGTCATTTAGTTTCTTTATTCCACTGTCTCAAAGTCCGAAAAACCCAACCTTCATTAAGTTCATGTTATACTGCATATGTAGTCATCAGGAGAAGATACAGTGGGATTACATGCAGAGAGGGGAAGTACAAGACATGTGCAAGACTTTTGATTTGCTTTTCAAATGTAACTCTTCCACCGATCACACAACAGGATGGACTATAATAAACCATTATTCCTTGTTTTCCAGAAAATCAGTCGAGAAACTAAGATAATAAAGCTCTCAGTGAAAAATTATATATTTCTGGGGGGGATAAATAATAAATAAAGACCCAGAAAAAATACTAAAAGCCTGAGGTGTCTCATGTGAATAACAATACCAATGCTTTTCTCTGAACACACACTGCCACAGCCAGCTGCCCTCACTAGCCCTGCAAGGCCGCAGGTGAAAGGTTAAAGGACACAAGGGGTCTGAGGTGAAAGCTCATCCCTGGCCCCCTTACACACTTCAGCATAATCAGGATTATCTTGGGGGGGGGGCAGGCTGCCTGCTCCAAGCTGGGTCAGGAGAGAGCAGGGTGGTCATGATGATACTGTGGTGTGAAGGTTTGAGGAGAGGAGAGTAACCGGGAGAGATCTGAAAAAGCATCTCCTAAGAAATGTCCAAAAGGGGGGAGCACTGTTGTAGCTGCAGCTATTTAAGTACAAATCAATTGAGATCAAATTTCATGATATGTTCACTGGTGCCTTTTCTGTTATCTAGTTTTTATAATCATGTTTTCTGCTCAGTTACACTGCATGAAATAAAATGTTACTCTTCTTAAGCATACCTTCACAATTCACAGAAAATACAAGTTCCCAATAAAAACTAGAAATCCATATTCACGCTGAGCTGTAAATACTATGAAGCTGCCTTTCAGGAAATAAGTGTGCAGGTCTGGCTGACTCTCTTCCTTTACAACTATAATCTCTGGATTTTGGAGGACATGAGTAACACTGGTTGGTTCCTTACTTTGTTTACAAAATGTTGGATCCCAAAGGCGCTGTCTGGGCCCGTGGCTGGCCATTGTATGCACAAGTGTCTGTGTGTGTGGGATTGGGGTCGTGCAGATGCTGCAAGACGCTGTAATGATGATGAAGCTGTGTTTGTTGTTGTAGCTGCGCTGTCGCTTGCAGCGAGCTGGTCAGGGTGGCGGCAGTGGTCAGTGGTGACAACACAGGTTAGAGGGATTATGGACAGGGCTGAATAATGAGACAGAGTTGGTGCGAATTAATGAAAAATCCTCCTCTCCGTGGCTGACCTCTGACCTGGCACTCAGAACAAATACTCTCCCTCTCTGTCAGCTGCACTAACACACACACACACACACACACACACACACACACACACACACACACACCCCCAGATGCACAATGGTCTGTCTAAGGTAAGTCTGTTCATTCTTATTTATGGATTTCTCCTAATCCTCTATTCGATTAGGAGTGTTAAAATTGACATAGTTCCTGAGCAAAGATGTCGATAAATCGGTTCTCTTCCCGCTGATTTTAACCAGAACTGAACAAAGCATAATTTTAAGCATGCCCTCTTGCGTCCTCGTGCATCAAGGTCATGGCCAGTGTGTTGTTAGCTGGGGGCAATAAGAGAGGGATAATTAGAAGGTAAATTTAGAGAGACCATTAGCAGCAAGTGTTGACTAACGGTCCACTGGGGACAACAGCCACCTTTACCCTCTTTGGGTGTTCCACTCTCCAGCCCGGCACTGAGAGTCCACTATATTCCCCGTGGTCATTTTTCACCCGCAACAGCAAATGGTGTAGTAGAGGAGTGAGAATGGAAGGAGGAGTCCCGAGGGGTGAGGAGCCTGACAGCGAACCTAAGAACTTCCATTTATCAAAGTGGGCAGGAGAGAGCCATGGAAACTCTGAGTCGAACTCTGAGAGAGCTCCTCTGTACAGCCAACACAGAGAGGCAGAGATCCTCTCTACTGCTGCTCACGGGGCAAAAGACACAACTCACAAAAGGCACACAGAAGCTCTTCAATGTGTATTCTAATCATGAGTTGGATGGAGGACAAAACACCCTGATTGTGTGCCCAAATACACAAAAACACTGATTGAGATCTCAGCTGCCAGCTGAGGTAGAGAGCAGGAGTGGAAAGAGGCAAGAGAGTGAAGTTCTCAAAAGTCATGTTTACCCCTGCAAAGAAAAGGGTGGAAGAAGTAATGAGAAAACAACATTTGGCGGTCAAGTGCTCATGTATATATATATATATATATATATAGCAGCCAAACTCACATAAACAGACAGCACATACCTGAATTTAACATCTATGTGTAACATTTAACTACAAATATAGGTCAAATGAGCAAATAAGGACTATACTATAAAGACGTACAAGAGGCTTATATGAGTTTCCCTTCCTGCTTTTGATGCACCGGCCAGATTTGAACAGAATTTGACCAAATAGTTAATGCAATAGATGCACAGAGTGGCATGTGCTAGTAGGTGGGAAGAAATGGTTCAGATCAGGCCTGTTAGTGTCAAGTTCAAACGGTAATGGAGGGGAGTGTTGATGACTCTAATGACCTTTGGGAGGGAACTGTAACCTGGTGGTAGTGGTTCGGATGTTCTGGAAATCTTCTCCCTGATGGGATATAGGCAAACAGTCCACTGGCTGGGTGGGAGGGGTGTTAGCTCTGCTAGTGCAATGCTGATGTAGCATTTATTGTAGACACCCTGGACAGAATGTCCTCCCAGCAAATGCAGAAAAAACAGCCATGGAAATTAAGACTCTTGTTTGGGAGAAAGGAGAAAATAGTATTATAAGACGTTATAAAGCCTCAAAGTCCGCAGAGGGCGGCAGTCAAAGTGGAAGGATGGGTCAACAAATCATTGGACTTTGACACAGGAGAACACTGTTCTTTTCCTGTTTGGTACCGACAGTCAACACTGTTTCTTTTACCCATGACCAAGATGTTTGTGCCTAAACCTAAATAAACCTTAACTAAAGCAGCACTGGATCAGGAAACTGTTTTATTTTTGCTACAGTGATTTGTAATAATTTTGGACGGCACTGACAAATTATATCCCAATCAGGAAACATTTATATAGTATGTGTCGTTCTGGAAGTCATGCAAAGACAAATTATGCATGTTGTCTTTTACTTTGGATGAGTAGAGCAGTCTGAGGCAGTGCACAACCTATTCCAAACATTGATGCAGCTCATCAGGATATCTCTATAGTCCCAATGTGATGACAGTGGAGTAGAACCACCACTGTTCAATCCTCCAAGCACTACTCGGCCGAACACCATCTGATGCGGAGATGTGACTGCAGTTAAGACCTAAGCTCTCTTATATTAAACAGGCCAAAACATTTTCTTCCTTTTAGTCATTCATTTGGAAGATTTTCAGTTTACAGCAGGAGATGGCCAAAGTCAGATAACCAAAATGCTGCCTCCTTTATTTTACAAAATAAAACGGAATTATCTCTCAGTGAAGAGAGATGAGGAAACAAACATCTCATCATTTATCACTTTCCTGTCCTGATTGTTTGAGCATTTCCGCCAGCCTTGCACACCATCCAGAACATTGTACGGATTCTTTAAAGACGTTGTCATGCGTGCAGCTCTCCCAAAAAATTATAGCATCCCCATCTATCTTAAATCTCCCTCTCTATGCCTGGTTAATGCCATTTTGATTTATCACCTAGCTTCCTCTGACACATTTCCTTTTCCTCAGCTTGTCTGATCCTGCCAGCGATCACTAGCCCGTCTGCATACCAACCCCTTGAGATAACACACACTTCTTTCTTTAACACCCAGCATGCCGCAGGTGGAAGAAGCAGGGTGATGGGGGAAATGCGTGCATGATGAGTGGAGTGATGATGTATTTTGCTATGACTGTCAGGCTTGTGCTTCACCCATTAAAAATATTCAACTCTAGGAAGAGTCATGTCTCTCAACAAGAGTTGTTTAGAGTCACGTCAAATGAGATGAGTTATGCTTCCATCCAAATGCAAGTTTTAAGCAAATTTCTCAAAAGTTGACAAAATAAAATGCTTGTGGTTATGTGGTTCCATCAGCTAGTGTTGTGAAAAATTACTCAAGAGACACGATGACATATTCAAACAAGGACCAATAACTCTTGACACATCATGGCATTTCATTGCTGCTTCCCAGCTAAGATGGCATTTGTGTTGTTTTAATGAATGACTGTCACACACACACACACACACAAACACATCATGTGGCTTTTTTTGCCAGCTACCCTGGAGACAGAGACAGGATGACAAGCAACAAAGGCCACTGTCAGGAGCTGAGCTGGGGATGTTTTGTAGTATGTGTCTTCGAGATGGGGCATATTTAGCCAAGAAACACACATTGAAAGAGTTGGGTGGAAATGCACTTAATGAACTCAGTTTGAGCCTTTGGATTAAATGTGCTAATGGAAAATGTGGTATCCTTTGTTAAATGCACTGCATTGCTCAGCACATGCATTGTGTGTGCCTTATCCTATATTGGGCGTGAAACGAGATGGTCAATTAGATATTTGTGACATGAATATAAACGTGCCCTCGGTCCCAAATGGCCAGCCAGGGCAGCTAGTCGAGCTCCAGGGTCACCAGCATCTGTGGAGTTATCATAATACAAGCCACTAATGGGCAAGCGCAAGAAGCCCATCTGCCTCTGCACGGTCGACATAATACTGCATGCCCTGCTGCTGCATAGATCCACTTGACCCCACGTCCCTGCTAGACAAAAGGCAGGGTCACCCCCGACCAGGTACATGTCAGCACAGATCCCGGGTCGAGCCTTGTGCGCTAATGCCATATGACAGGCAGGGGACAACCAGATAATGCTCAACAATCAGGCGGCTGGTTGTTAAACAGCGTGGCATGGTCCTCAGATGGGGTGTTGGAGTCCGGGCCTGCAGTGAGGACCTGCTCATTTGTCTGACAGGCTTTGTGCTCCGTTAACAGCGAGTGGGAGTTTTGCCACAAAGCTGAGACAGGCATGCATAACCATAAGACTTCAATGTCCTTCTCATACCAGCTGAAATTATCTCCTAAACGGAATATGCTTCCGACAATTTTTCCTAGAGCGTGCTTTCACATTTTTGAGTCTTTAGATGACAGACCTTTGATACAATTAGCCATACAAGCAGCGTGGCTCCAGTAGGTTTAGTAGTCGTGTTTCTCAATGCAGTAAATCATTTCTAATATCCAATAAAATCTAAATATTTGGTTGGTAGCAGCCACTACAAGACCTGGTTGATTGACACTTTCATGAACGTAGAAGGTCAACATTTTTCAGAACACACTCCCTAAAGAGAAGTTCTTTGCAAACAGATCAAACACAATATTCCTCTAGTAATCTATTCCATTAGTGGCTGACTGTGCACCGGTGAACCAACAGATCAATATGGCATTGACCTAAGCAGATCATTCTGAAGGTAATTAGACTCGGAGCACAAACTCTGCCTTTCCAGTCTCTTAAGCTCTGCAACCACAAGCTTGGCTAAAAAAAATAATTAACCAGGAACATACTTGGATAATTCTTGAGTATATTCTCAAACAAAAACATGCAGATATTCCCTGACAAGTTATTACAGGTAACTCCTGCAATTCCTGAGCTGTTATTACCTGGGAGCAGCCAAGGAAAAATATTATGTTTTCTTCTTAAGGCCTGTGTGAGAGCAGCTTGAGCCCCACATGTGAGATGTTATTTGCTAGTGTTTCACTAGTTTGGGCCCAACACTGGCTCTGCTTATACCAAGTATCCTCTATCACTGAATCATTCCCAGAACAAGCAGCAGCTTTATCTGTATGTCTTTGAGTCAAACTGCAGACGACAGCATCCCACTGCCTCTTTTCATCACGATCATCTTTTGTATGCGTCTGTTTCAACAGCAACCGTTTTTTATTTTCGTACATTTACAAGCATGACAGGGGCATTTAATACGACCTCAGACCAATACACTCACAAAAAACTAGACACAAACCCACGCACACACAGAGAGATTTGGTCCAAACATTCAATGAAACACAGCAGGAAAGTTTGGTGAAAGCTGTGGGAAGAAAAGAAAGTGGGGAGACCAACTGGTGAGAATAAGCTGACTGGATGCTGTGAGTGACAGAGCATCCGTGTTAACTTGTCCATTTGCTGTCTGTCTGTCTGTCTGTTTGGCATAAATGGGAGCAGAGGAGTGGAGAAAACAAAGTGGGGGATGATGACCGTCAGTCAAGGGCATTCATCTTTTCAAAGTAGAAGAGTGGCTGTATGATGGAGATGATGGTAGTGGCAATGGAGCGGGTTTTAGCAAAGGGAGAAGGGGCTGAAGTGGGGGAAGAGATGGCAGAGAGGAATGCAGACAGTGGGAATGCTATAGGACATTGTTATGGAAATTGTTGGGTTTGGGAACATTTTCAGTAATGACTGCAGTAAAAAGAGAATATGAAGTCACATCCTCGTTGCAATGATGCACAAATCTTTAAGCTTTCGCAAGATGCCAAATATTTCATAGGTTGTTATTTTTTCACTTTTGCAATTCTATCATCATATGCCACCTGCCTTGTTTCTATGTCAAAGGGTCCCTGTGAAGATAATTTGACAAGTTGATAGCTGGGCTTATCAGAGGTGCGAAGGGAGACGTACATCACACAGTTGCAGAAAACAGCAGGTGCGGTATTGAAGTGTAATCTCACAGAGGCAGCAGTCAACTCAGACCACCTTAGAGCCACCAGCTTTGGAGTTATGTTTGTTCAAGTATCCTCCAAAAAGGGGAAGCACTAACTTCAGTACGTGACCAGAGGAATGTTGCATGTGATGATCTTTCCCAGCATGAATGGCCTGCGTTACTTAAAAATGAGGGGGCTTCACAGAAAATGATTACAGGCTAAAAAGACCATTTACATTCCAATAGGTTAAATATGTGCTTTGAAAGCAAAAAAAATGTCATTCAAGATGAAACATGTTGGCAGCCATTACATCTTTAATGGATAATGTGAATTGTCTGCTAAAGGCAGGCCCCACTCTCTCATCCCAGCCTGCAATTAAAGCAAAGCTACCCAAGGTCAGGCTGACTGACAGGCTGACAGACCTATAGATTACTGTCTGCCTGTGTAATCCACGGCCTTTTTACTCCCCTCGCTGACTGACACACCCACCCCTCCCATTTAAAACACCAGTGCCTGTTGATTTGGAGGCTTTCATGTTTGATGGACAGATGGGACATCCTACCCCGTGACCCTGTGACCTTCTTCTCACCCGTGACCATAAGGGTCGGTGTGCAGAGGGTGGCTGCTTAGCGGCAGTGGGGAGAGGATATTTGAATGGCTCTTGTTAGTGATGAATTCATATCAATAAGGACAAGTTTCCCAAATGAAATCGTGAGGTTGAATGGTGAAGTTTTGCAGACAAAGGAGGCACAAGTAGCAAAAGTGAGAAGCTTGTTTAGAGCTAGGAAAAGAGTAGTGATGGATAAAATCATAAAAACACAATTAAAGATCTGCCTTGCACAAACCACATCAAGGCCTCTGGTTCACATAAAACCTTCATGTAAATGCAACACAGCAATTACTGCACACCAGGCATGAAATGGCTATGCACCCAAATACCAACAGCAAATCAGAAAATGGTTGGGATTTCTCTGGCATGTTATTGTTGGCAGTTTTACTCAGTGAGATTTAGTATGCACACAAATGGAGATAAGACAAGAAAAGCTGAAATGACCTTTCCAACAGTTAAACAGTCATGATGCAACACATTCACCGCCATAGCGGTAGTGCCTCATAACAAATCTGTTACTTTTAACAGTAGGACCCAGCAATTCGTAGCTTTTTGGCTTTAGGCTCACATTTATACTGAAAGCAACATGTCCGTGCTTAAACATCCAGGTGGGAGATGCTCAGACAGTTTTAACAAAAGAAAAGCATTAGCTGGAAGTACATGTTTTGATT
The DNA here is from genome assembly GCF_043641665.1 of Enoplosus armatus. Taxonomy (NCBI): domain Eukaryota; kingdom Metazoa; phylum Chordata; class Actinopteri; order Centrarchiformes; family Enoplosidae; genus Enoplosus; species Enoplosus armatus. The sequence goes on along the minus strand of NC_092182.1, from coordinate 15,851,591 downwards.
GGAGAATGAGAGAGAGATTGCAAGATATGAAGAGAAAGAGAAAAAAAAACTGAGGGGAAGGCAAGAGTCTTATCATTTGGGAGGCAACATGCGTGACAGAAGGAAGTCTTGGTCACAGTCCCTCTATCCGTCCTCACATGGGGTGTTGAAGGAGGCCAGTGATTGCACAGACGTATGGAGGCTAAAAACCTTCTTATCTTACACTGTCATACCTTCTCATAAATCAGTGCTTAGCCATCCGCTCTGCACTGATAAGGCAACCGAACACAGACTTTTTTGCTTTTATGAGTGGCCTCTCTTGCTCTCTCTCACACTCCCTTCTCCTATCTTCGTTATCTGTTTTTCATTCATCAGATCTGAACAGCAGACAAGTTTTTTTTTTCTGCTTGGGGCTTGTTTGTTTGCAGCTTGCCATATTCTCTCTTGTAGCTTTTCCAGCAGTCTGGTTATGATCATCTGAAGAAGTAGTGAATCATTTGCAACATTCACACAAGAAAGAGTTGGGAGGGCTGAGAAATGGTCTTTTGATCATCACTGTAATAAAAAAACAATGTAGCGCCATGGTTTTAATTTAACTGAATCTGCCAGGTGGGTGTCTCTGCCACGGGACTACTGCAAGGACAGTCCATCTTATGATACAAAACAGTGATGACATTTAAATGGTAGGCAAACTCAAAAGTTATCTCCACAGTTACTTCCTTATCTTAATAGTTTATGTCATTTTGTGGATTAATGATAAAAACAGCCTCTGTGTTTATTACAAAGTTATGATATTCACCATTGAGATAACCTTCACAAACCACCACTGCTTTTAGTAGTTTTAAAGGTCGGCCTTCCCCAGAGGTGGACATGACGTAAATCACACACAGCAATGTGGGACCTGTCAACCCAACTCCACACAAAAAACTGGATGTAGCATAAAGGAGCTAACGTACGTAGCTTCCTCAAAAGTGAGCAAATTCACACTGTATTAGTTACTTGTTGTGCCTTTGTATAGCAATTACAATGTCACAAGGAAACATTTAGGCTTTAGGAGCAGTTACATGTTTAGAGGTACAGTATTTAACTGTACGAATATATTGGTAGTTGGTAAAGAAGTAACTACAACAGCGTGAGGACAATGTGGAAAAAGCCAAAGCTAGGCTGATCTGTGGGACTTGAGCATACATCACTGTACAAACTCTAATATTCATGTCAAGTCTTTGCAACTACAAAAACTATATGGCTTCTAGTGACACAGAACAATCCTGTTAAATACCACAGCACGCAGTGTAGTGTAGTTTCTGTTGTTTTTTTTAGGGTCTAATTTGTTCATAGTGCATTGCAATGGTTTTGTTACTAATTAATCATGCATAGATGGTTTAGTGGGACAGTGTAATCTGGCCACGGTGGTGAAAAGGTACATTTCATGCTGTGCACCAATCCTTTACATGAGCGGCATTGGTATAATCGAAAGCCACAGACTAATGAATTCCAAGCTTTTTATACTTTCTAAATGCGATTACACTTGAACAAAGCATCACTTAGGTTGGGGATCTTTCCAGTGTCAAAAGACATTTTTTGTTTCCTCTGTGCGACTCTCAGCTGAGTCGACCACATTAAAACTAGATCTGTCAGCCGTGGAAAAAAGTTCGCGTCTCTGTGTTTGTGCCAGGAGGTGCTGCTTCCTATAAGCTCTCCGAGGGGCTGTCTGTGGTCTTCCATCATTGTAGTGCGGCGGAGCACATGGTTCAGAGGAGCACATCGATTCATCTAGCATGAAGTCCTACAGAACATGAAAGCCCAGGATCATGGCCAAGCTTTGAGTGATGACTGTTTCAGCGTTCATGCCAAGAGGAGGAAAAGTGAGAGACGAGAACGATGAGAGACAGAGAGACAGCGAGACAGCGAGCAGAGGGAGGAGAAGGACGGACAGAGATGCTTTGAGCGTTAATGCCGCGCCAGTGTCGTATGCCACTCCCCCTCCGCTTCCCCGGGGACATGAATGAAGTAAATGAATGATGGACCCAGCCCACACAAACGCCCCTCTTCTATTGAGACCAAGCAGTCCATTCACGGGGATGAGTGAGGCGTCGACACCAACAACAACAATAACAACAGCAACATAGGAGGCCCTTACTCCTATTTCTCATTCATACATATGTATGCAGTCACACAGGCACACACATATGGCACAGATACTATGGACAACACTGCCAACATACCATTAGGGACACCTACAGAGGGTTCCTGAGAACAGGGCTGACTAACAAAGCGTGGAGGCAAAGGGGCGTGAAAGGGGCAGGCATGGAAAAAATCTTGGCATCACGTCAATGCAACTGCCACAATGATCAGGGATGAGAGGCCATCTCCTCCCCTCCACAATCAGCACATTATCAGGAAGCCCATCAGTGCATGAACCCAGAAAACAAGGCCTGGAAACCTCATGTTCCATCACATTCTGCCTTTCCTCCTCCACTTGGCTCTTCTCTGTTGCTCTTCCAGGATGAGATGGGTTCAGGGGGTTCTCGCCCACACAGGGGTGATCTCACTCAGACGGTTGACCTTCAAACTCAGGCATTACTTGCCTGAAGCCACAGCAGCTAATGGAACATGGGGAATACAAATCCGATTGAAGCGAGATCAATCTGACAAGGAGGGCTTTGCCATTTACCAAGCATTTACATCTCAAACCTTGAAGGTGGGCTTTGTAATGATGTTAGCGTCTGACTGAGGCTCAGTTTTCACCAATTATGCATTCTGCAGAGAGAATGTGTGTGGAGCGCATGAAAATAGGAGAGGGCTGAAGCTAAAAAAAACATGAAATACAGCTCTGACAGGAGCAGGAGGAGAAGGAGGAATGTTCTGGCTTTTTTAATCCAATAGTGAGACACCACTTCTGCATCCTCCCACAGGATCATGGTCAGGCTCAACCACAGGCCTAATTTCTCCCATAATCACATAGACAGCTACTTGGTCTTCATCCAACATATACTGTACACACAGAGAGGCTTGATAGACCATTAGTCTGAATCTCCCACACCTGAAAAATTTCATGGAGGTTGTGGGTGTTTGAGGTAGCCCAGATTCTGCCTAAAAACAACTTTGACCTTTCATTTATGAAAGGAAGCACTTCCCATAAAACTTTGCCAAACTGGCACAGTGCAAGCTACTTTGATCGTGTAAACACTCCGCAAAAAGAAATATTTGTACAAATTTGTACTTTGGCTTCACGTAATTTTTTATTGTCGATGAACAGACGTATGGTTCAGAACGCACTTTGGGCTTTCGTCCAAATGTTCCCCCGGTGCCAAAATACTTACAACACTTCCTCTGAGACAATCTGTATGACAATATGTAAGTGTGAATAAAGTCAGCACTTTTCACTGACTCCAACATCGAACCGTGCAGTGCGAGGTTATTGCCGGGGCATTGGCACGGAGCTGAAGAGTCCAGCAGTCACCAGCTGAGGTAAACCATCTCAGCCGACACTCACATACGCAGCTAATGGGATGCAGACACACAATTTGTCCCGAGTGTGCCTTTGTGCACCCACACTCCTCTCCTCCTTCTCATTCTCAAATCCCTCCATCTATCCACGCTGTGGCTGAGATAGCAAACCTGACACTGATGCCCTGTAGTCCATTAGCACTCTCAGAGCCCCCGTCTGAGTCTGCACTATTGCTCCTTTCACATTTTCCTCCACTCACCCTATCTTCCTGACAGTCCTCACTTCGACTCTTGCACTCCTTATCTGACTCTCTATGTCTTTCTGTCTCTGTCCTTTCCTCCTGGACGATGTCTGAGCTGGAACAAGACGAGCTCCTCAAGTTCAACATGTCAGTCTCTGTCCATAGGGGGGAGAACAAGTCTGTAGTCACTCATGACAAATTCAGATAACATAACTGAGATGGGGCTGCAGAAAATCCCCTTAGACACATGACACCAACAATAGCTCCTCAGATAACTCTCCTCCAGCCCGTCTCCTCTAATGCAACGTCACTCTCCTTCTTCGGACACACCTGTTATCACTGATAGACAGCCAAACTGTTGTCTTTTCCTGCAATATGAGCTCTCTACCTGCAACTTAAATGAATCAATTTGTCAGATAGCTTGTTTTGTCAGACCAACAGTCCATAACCAAATGGTATTAAATCTGCAATGATATAAACCTGAGAAAAAAACCCTGAATCAACTTATCATTTAATTGTCTCAAAACTGCTGCCCTTTTTTTGTCTTAATATAGAGACAAAGCCACAGCCAGTGACCTTGTTCACACAGTAGCCAACTCTGAACTCTCAGTAATCCCTGGAAAAGCAAATACAGCTTTGCTTGTTGTTCTAATATTCTCTACAAGAATACATTATGCACTTGTCACTTCACACTGCCCTTTGAAAACACTCCAGGCAAATAGATCTCATTATTCTGGAGATATAAATTCACATTAATTATTATTATTAATTATATTAGGGGTGCGACTATTAATTAATTAATCTATTTAAAAGTTTTTGATTTATCGTTTGAGCTATAAAATGTCAGAAAATAGTGAAAAATAGAGCCCAAGCTGCTTGTTTTGTCTGGCCACAAGTCAAAATTCACAAAGTATTCAACTTATGATGTTATAGAAACACAACAAATCCTAATACATTAGAGAAGCTGGGAACAGCAAATGCATCATTATTGCTTGATAAGTAGCTTGAAAGATTAATTGTTGTTTGTGAAGGATCATTTCAATCATGCAAGTGGTACAAAGTCTGGAGAAAGTTGAATCTGAATCACTGGACCAGATTGAAGATGTTTCGTCGTTCATCCAAAAGCCTCTGGCAGACTGAATTAAAATTGTTGCCAATTCATTCGACAAATCCGTTAAAGGATTCATAGTTCAAGTACTAAAACATTGTTCCTTTGTTACCGGACATTTTACTTACAGATATTACTTGCACTGTACTGTCTTTGCACTTGTTTTCTGTTTTTTATTGTATCTGTTCTAATTCCCCTGTATACTGAGTATTGTATATGGAGAGAATTCGAGACAATAAATTCTACCTTGTACCTTAAACTTTAAACTAGACACTATTGATCTGAGGTCCTCATATGTGTTAAAGTAATACTGCAATGCAAATGTAGTTTCCCACCCCAAGTGTTCACAATAGCCACCATATGAAAGAGGTCAATGGCACTGCAGTAACAGGATCCCAACACTGACAGACAAATGATAATGAATGATAGCTGTCTGAGTAAACAAGCTGAGAGGTGCCCTTGACCCGCTGTCTCCTTAATTTCAGTCCGGGCTGCAAACCCCCTCCCCGAGGACTCCCACACCTCGGCCACATCTGGAGAGCACGTCCAGTCGGTGAAACCTCTACATGGAGAAACCAACCCTTCATTTATTCGCTCACAACCCTCCCCAACAAACTTCAACGAGATCACACCACAGCCTCATCAAAGTCTATTGTTTTAGCAAATTTATTTTTTCATTCGTCTTAACTAAAGCTCTGAAGCCTCGACGCTGCTTCACTTCAGGATTTCCTGAGAGCAGACGAGACAGCAGACATCAGGGGAAATAAAGGACGACGCTGTGATTACATCCCACCTCTCCTCTGTGGAGAGAATCATTTGAACCCGATTCGGTTTTGTGAGGAGTGACAGGTAGACGCTGCTATGGCAACCAAACCAAAGCAGTGTCATATATAGCTCTTTGCAGAAGCTCTGCAAGCATGTGAGCACAAACACACACAACGCAGACATAACCACATGGACTTGACATGAATATTAAAAAGACTCTCCCATTCCTCTCTGTCACTTTCAATCTTAAGAAAGCCACCTCTTGTAAAAGCCGTTACCATCTCCCTCTCTGGCTCTGTCTCTAACCACAACAACTGTCGTCCTCTTCGACTCCCGCGCCCTCCAGCTCTCCTTCTGCAGGTGGTGAGGTTGATCACAGCCTGCATAATAATCTGCCTCTAATAATGATTAAAATCACACCTCAAGAATTACAGGCTCTGTAAAGTGCTCAGAGGCCCGACAGGAAACAATTACAAAAGCTACGCTAACCACTTTAGCTACACAAGCCGATCCAATCAAGCTCCTCAAACATGAGGGGGAAAAAAATGACATCGGTCTGATGTACCACTGAGGCTTATGCCTATTTTTATCCTGTCTGCCACATTTCAATCTAAAAAATTGGCTGCAGCGGGGACACAAACACACACCAGGATGTACTCACTGTCTATCACACACTCACCAACACACACACACACACACACACACACACTCATCACAGTGTGTCTTTCACTCCCTGCTGAGTGTTGCCCCCCTTTACACAGCAGACAGAGCGCTAGAAGGGCTATTTATCGAGCCTGCCAGAGCACCCCCTACGTGCAGTAAACTATCATTCACATACAGAAATAACAATTCACACAGAATGTTTTGAAAACTCCTGGAAACCTATAAAGGGTACTAAGTGGTATGAGCCATCTCAAACGTCCAGGGTTCTTAAAGTAAAAGTCTTAAAAAGGGGGGAATGCAGTGGTAAAAAAAAAACTAAACACCAGAGGATTCTACCACTTTGTAGTTGTATATCATGTACTTTGTTGGTCACCTGAGTTGTGGCGAAAATAAAACTTCCCAGGAAGCACACGCACATAATATTACAAAGTTATCAAAACCAAGAAGAACAGAGTTAAAACAGACTAAATTTGATTAAATATGTGAATGTATAGTAGTTATGGAGTTTCTTGTGTCTGTTGGCAGCTCCCTAATACAGTATGTCATTCTCTTCACCACACTCTCAAAAAGTTTCAGCTCTAGTCCTGAACCAAACTTCTACAATGCTGATCGTTGCTCATCCCAGCGCTTTGTTTGGCGCTTCAACGCATCTCACCGACGAGGCTGGACGAGCAGATCTGCTCCTCCCCAGTACAAATAATTAAATCTTTGACTAAAATGCCTAATGGCTAAAGACTGGAATAATAAATAGCAGGGTGATTATGGTCTCATTTGGATGTTGTGCATTTCTATCACCATGGGGGGAGATTTCAGCATTAATAAGTGCTTAGGCATTGGGCTTTGCATGCCAGCTCAGAAGAAACATTCAAATCAAAGCAAACTGTTTTCAATCTGGAGCAATGATTTGTATGTGTGTTTCTCTCTGTGACATCATTACAGGGTGGGGAGCCAGCAATTTATTGAGTGAAAATGACTAAAAAGGGCGACATGGCAATGGAGACACATTATTTCCTTTCAAGCCTGCGATCAAGCATGTTAGCTGAGCTGGTATGCAAAACCTGTCTGTGCCCTCAGTTGCATGTGTCCACCCACTCCTCCCTTGCTCCCTCACCGTTGTGCATTCCTCTCAAGGAAAGTCTGGGCACTTTAGAGACCCCCCACACCACCCCACCTTTTCAGTGCACTAAAAAACAGTGCGCTCCTGCTGTGGGCAGCATACTGGGTGCTCTCCTCCCTCACCTCAAACTGCCACTACCTCTTGTCAACAAGCAAATAGAGAGGGTGTGAGTGTAGAGTAACAGCAGAGGAGGAGGACGACGAGGCAGAGGAGGAGAGGGAGATAAAAAAAGAGAAAGAAACAGACAGGAAGGACACTATATTTAGCACAGGAGCTGTCACCTTCTGTTTTTCTCTCCTGAATAATCATAGTTTGACAGCATGCATCCTGCAGAGCAGAGGTTGCTGGGATGCACTATCTCCCCTTCCCCTCCTCCACCAGCAGCATCTCTGGAGAGAAAGTAGCAAAGTATTGTAATAATTGCTGCAGGCTTGCGTGCTACAGCCACCACACATTACTCTGTGGAAACATTTTTCAGTGCCCTGACATTCTCTAATGGAGGCAATAGGGAAGGGAGGGAGTTTTGGACTATACAGAGTGATGCCAACAGGTACAATGTTGCATGTGTGATGCACACAAAGAGAGCAAACTGCATTCAAGTACTGTGTGTACGAATGAGCGGCAACGTGACCGAAAGACATCTATAAAAGCATTCTGCCATCCATAATTTCTCAGAATTGGAATGCATGTAGGAGAGGGACAGTAAAGGCTGTGACAAACTTGTTACACTCATGTACCAATGATGATTATCTGCTGGGAAAGAAGACAACATGCACAGCTAGAAGAGCACAGAGGATGTGAATTAGATCATGCTGGATGTGAGCAGTTCACATGGTGCACAATGGACTTTAGCCGGTGCAAAAAGCTTATTTGTTTTTGTGGAAAAGGTAGCAAATCAGTGTTGAAACCTGCTGGTTTCTCAAAAAAAAAAAAAAGAAACACGTCACTCAGTATTTTGTTTAGAAGAAATGTTGCTCCTGTATGTATTTATTTCCCAAAGCTTTAACTTGTTACACTACTTTTCTTTCATGGCCCCATTATTGCTTGTTGTTATCCTCTATTATCTTCTAAGCTCTACTCTAAACTCTGATAACATAACTACTGCCCCTCTGACGGATGATGCAAATCAAAAATATTCATGGCTCAAACAAATCAAAGACATATAAGAAAATGTCCATCCAGGCCTTGTTTGATGACATACCATTTCTCACCTCTGCTTGTTTCAAATGACGAATGATTTTGACAAAATGAAGAACAGAGTGTGGATGTTACAGGCATTGGATCACTGTAAAAAAGTATTGTGAAGAGTGAAATGGCATGTTACATAAGTGTAAAGACGCATGTCCGGCCCTTTTCTTCCTCTTCTTTGGGGTCAGAAAAAACCCTTGAAAAAACATCACAATAGCAGCACAAGGAAATAAACAACCAATACAAAAGTTTCTTAGTCCCTCTGTGGATCTTTACAAAAAACATGGCAACAAAAAATGGACTGTAAAATCAATCCAAAAACTTTGGAAAACTCTCTGGAGCAACAATATGCCTCTGTTCCCTCCCTGTTTGGGCATGTTGACCACCTCTATATAACATTAGCACCTCACACTGTAGATTACTATTATTATCATTGCTTATTACCAATGTAATTATTTATCACAAAATGAATGATGAATTATGAATTACATTGGAACAATATCATTTTTCACCGTGTCTCATTATGCATCTCTGATGAGGCATATAATATAATGCACTATAATGTGTAATGTGGTCTGATGATAATTAATGACATTACTCTTGTAGCTGAAGCACAGGAGGGTTTTCTGGGTTATGAGAACAACGTGCTCACATGTGCCATCTCCCTGGTGATTTAGCCAATCACAGTGGCTGGTTACACACAGCCTGTTCACCTTTTGTTTGAAGGAGACAGATCAAGACAAGCAAAGCAGATTTTTTTTACGTCAGTGGGATTGTTGCAAGCAAGCACTGTGTCTGTCACGTTTGTGTCTGGACTTCACTGGCCATACTAGAAGATCCATCCAGGGTAGCCAGGGTTCATGTGCTAGCAGACAGGTTAGCTGTGGATAAGCTTTCAGCAGCTGATTGATTACTGAGACTTGATTGCAGCAAGACTTGGCTGAGGCACTTTGCTCTGTCTCTAGTGTCACAATTATATATATATATATATACATATATACATATATATACACACACATATATATATATATATATATATATATATATATAGAGCCTATATAAGAAGTGAGCAAGCTGGGCAGGGTGCAAGGAGATGAATTGCCTTGGTATCCTTCTAACAACCTGAGGAAAAGGTATAATATCTCACGGCAAGACAAGGTTGATTATGACCAGAGACGTCAAAAGAACACCAACTGTTCAAGACCACCTACATAGAGGAGCGCCACACTGATATGACTTGAGGAAGACAAAGGGTTCTTCTCATCTACTTTATATACACACATAAATCTGCCTATAGAACATAATCTGTGGAAGATGAGGTCTATTGTTGTACAGTCAGAAATAGAACAAGCAGCAAAGTTCAAACTCAGTAGCAGCTCCTAATTATTCAGAGAATAAAGAGGTGGAGAACATCTCGCCATTTTCTGATCTTAACCCTGAAAACCGGCGGGAGAGATGAGCCGATAGTAAAGTCTTTGTTCAGGCGTGACAATCATCGACCCATTACGCGGGACAAAAAGACTGTCGGTGGGGAAAGTGCAAAGGCTGGAGTAACCTTAAGATTGTCCCTGAGAATTAGTCCAATTACAGGACTGCCTGGCTTTGTCTGGCTTTCTTCCCAGAGATCAACCTTGTACCCAGGTGTTCCACCGAGGAACTAAAGAGGCCGAAGCAAAACAAAGTTAAACACTTTCAAATGGGCCCGAGGATTAGCGTAACAAGCTATTACTTGTTAATATGGTGCCATTCTCCCACAGTTTGAGGGCAGTTAACCTCGGGTGTGTGACTGGCTTCTGTTTGAAGGGTCACAACCTCTCAGAGCCTCGCTCACTAAAATAGCACGTGATTACAGACCTTGTTGAAAAGTAAATATAGGAGTTCTCAGCAGCTGATCTAAGGCAGCCTTGGTCAGGCTTTTATGAGAGAGAATACACCTAGATGACCTTTTGTTCATATAATATCTTCAGTTCATCCAATAACTGACACACATATAGCGTGCTGTGGGTGTGTTAAATTCTACTTTTTTTGGAAAACACGCAATGTTTGGTTTGAGAGATGCATTGCAGCCTGGTGTTTTGTAAGTGTGCACGCTATTTTTCAACTCTTTTGAAGTCTGGGTTGATGATCTACCCCTACGAGCTTTGAATGGACATTCCTTTGGTCTTAGCCTCTGTTTGCTCTCTTGGTCCTTATCACAGTTAATAACTCAGCTTGCACTAACACACTCAGTAGCTACTTTAGGAACCTCAAAAGACGAAATTATCAGCTTAGGTTGCTTATGGTTGTTTACACTGTAAACCTCAGTTTTAAGAGATCTGGTAGTGAAAATGTACTCACTGGATTTTTCTTTTTCTTTTTTTTCTTTTTTCATTTGAGGATCCTGCAGACCTGGGGCTTAAATGTTGAACAAGAATGAACATAACAAGTGCATAAAATCCCTTAGTATACTCCACTTCATTTACTGAATAAAGGTACATGATTAAATTATTCATATTAATAAAAATATGTACAAAGATTTAAAAAGAATGTTTAAAGTTCAAGTAATAAAGTCGGGAGCCAAATACCAAAGTGCAGATTTTTTTTGCGCCAGAAATTAAAATTAAGGTGTCTGTCAAAGTTATGCTACATGTGATCTGATTTGGTCAGACCTTTATGTATAAAAGTCCTTTAGCTTTTAGTTATGCAAAGTTTATGGAAAACTGGCATATAATATCAATATCTCAATACAAAATAAACACAGCTGAAAAGTAGAGATTAACAAATGGCAGAGTATGAAGTGTTTATAGCAGATGGTCACACTGGAATGCAATACTAATCCTGTATGTACGCCATACAAGATATTATATTTTTTCTTTATAGAAACATGTGAGTGTATCTATGTATATAACCTGTTGTCTGTTGCTTTGATAGAGGGCAAATATTTGAAAAGCAAGTGTTGGTTTTCTTGTGTCTAAGTCTTGGATTTTAGCCAAAATCAGCAAAATCTTTATAAAATGCGAATAATCAGTGGGAAGTGATACTGTGTAACCTTTATGGATAAACATGTGAGGCTGGGTCACAGACAGAAGCAAATTCAACAATGCAGTAACAAAAAAAAAAACAGACTCTACTAGCTGCTACAGTTGCCAGCCTACATTTGTAGCTTGTCTCCTTTTTTTGTTTTATCATCAAAATTTAAATGCTTATTAAAAATGAGCCGGATTATGTTATCAGAAGGCACTTATTACAACAAATCTGTACGCCAGCACTAGACAGATATCATGGAACCTAAAGCCAATTATATGGTTAAGTACGCTGGCACATAAAAAATTAATAAAAGCACATTACAGAGCTATTCCCAGCAGTATGGTGCAAAAACCAATACAATTAGAAATGCACAGCTTAGGTGCATTCCTAGTCTCCAGCTATCTGAAGTTGCTCTGTGAGGCATAAAGTAACCTCCAAAACTAATTAAAAACAAAAACGGAACTCGATTAAAAGAAGTAGAAAACTGATGAACTCTCTTCTACCAAGAAAATGTGAGAGCAGTGGAGTGTGAAATCCAACTCGATTAGAGACGGAGGGAAAGAGATGTGATTCGAGAAAACAAACAGGTAAGCACAATATCTGAGCAAGAGGGAGAAACTGAGTCGACAAAGCCCTTAAAAGGCTTCATCAACTTAGCAAAAGACCACGACATAAAGTCACAACAAACAAATGAAAGCAAAATAAGTTATTTCTGCTGGTCCAGGACTGACTTTGACAAACAGAAACACTTGACAGATGATAGGTCATAAAAAACATGATTTACCACAACTGTTCCAATTTTTCCCTTTCAGTGTTCCTGTTCAAACTCAACACAGAGCTGAGAGCTGAGGTGTGGTGGGACAGGGATCTGAACTCATCAGCTGCTTATAAAAGTCTTCTACAGAGGCAGGTACTATAAAACCTGGAGAGCTTTACATGGACATGATGGCTACGCCAACGCTGGAATGACAAAGCACCGGAGACTGCACCGCTGAGACCTTATTTTAACAGGACAGTTCAACACACACACACACACACACACACACACACAGGGTCTCATGTGGCACTGGCAAACATTCATAACATGCTGGATCTGCGCCCTGAGTGTGTGTGTGTGCCCAGCCAAGTGTTAAATCTGACTTGATTTCAGAAGGGAGCCGAGGTCGCACAAAGGCCTGTTTGGGGAACTAATAGCAGCCAGGCGATTAAATGAAGACATATTCTCCGGTCCTGAATAGTCAGGACAATCAGCAGCACATCTCCTCGTCCCTCTCATCACGCCTCTCTCACGCCGACACACAATCAAACTCTCTGTTAGGCGGCGAAGGAACAAATGCCAGGCCTGCCAAGCCCTGAATTCAGCTAGTGCCAATAGTTTACCCATTGCAATTATTGAACAAGATCACGAGATAAAAGAGAAGTCACTTTTACACCAGCGATCACGTCTACATGTCTGTACAGGAACACAGAACTAAACAAACAAGCAGTATTTGTGAGTGCCTTACCTTTGAAGGACAGGAAGATCCTGGGAGCAGAGAGGGGCTCGTTGGAGGTGGGCACGTTGGAGGTGGGCAGCCCCCTGGAAGATAGGGCCAGCAGGGCCAGCAGCCAGCACAGTTTGTCCCACAGCATTGTCCCTCTGTTTGTTAACAGAGGAGAAGGAGAGTCCAGGAGCTGAGGGACAGAGAGGGATGAGCGTCAGACAACAAGCCTGCACTTCCACCTCACAAACCAACTGTGGCGACCATTTCTCGGTCACTGAGCTGCAATAATAAACCAGTATGCTTTCTCACAGTCAGCGCTGCACAGTGTCGTCTTTGTATAGCTTCTTTTTTTTGTTTGTTACTGAAGTCATACAGTGACAAAACAGAAAATCAAGACACTAAGCTAACAACTGGGTCTGTTTTTATAGCATTCTGTATCTGCATAGGCTATTGGGGGAATCTTGACCAGGTCATTTTATCAGGGGGTGCAATATAAACCACGTAACTTGACCCGAACCAACCCTAACCTGAGGGATGTAGAAGTCTGGAAAGAAACTCTGCTGGTTTAGGATTGAATTGTCATCACTGTTACTGGATTGCAATGTGCCTTTCCTGACCGCCCACAGTTATTCTTGCCCTGTCTGCTTCTGTAAGGACAACAGTCTGAATGGAGGGAGTCTCCTTCCTGCTGCCTGCACCTCCCCTCTCACTGCAGATCCTCACTTTTCCATAAATACTGACACAAAGCAGCAAATACCTGGTCAAGAATTATTATTATTACTATAATACAGCAAGAGCTGAACTGCACCGGAGTTAAGCCTGGCGTGCGCACAGATTAAAATCACAAAGCACATCAACATGCTGTTATCCACCACAAAGGGAGCTGAAGTTAATAATATCCCCATAAAAGGATCTGAAGACTCTCCAAGTTATCAGCGTGCGGACAACGTGGTACAACTGTGCGAAATAAATGCCAGCACACACACACACACACACACACACACAAAACCTGTAGAAAGAAATATCTGTGCCACGTTTGGAGACAATAAAACAATTTTATGGAGGAGGGTGTTTTGCTGTAATTGTCCACGCAGGGCACTGATCTACTTGTAAACGTGGATCTGAGTCTGAGGTCAAACTGTCAGTCAGGATTTAAGATCAAGTTCCACATTGAGCCCTGGAGGCAGAACTCCAAAGCAGATCCGTTAACCAAAATAAAGCGTGACTGGGCTTTGAGTTATGAGGACATGAACATGAACCACGTGTCATCCATAAGAGCACCTGGGATTTTAAACTGTGACAAGTAGCACAGAGGACTTGTCACATACATTTAATCAGTGGGAATAGCAGATTTTGAAGATGCAGCATCACATGCAGCAAAAAACTTTCAGTGCACTCGCACACGCGCGCGCACACGGTCCTTGGCTCTGGCAGTATTTGAAATGTGTATTTGAGAGTATTACTCATATAAAACTACCTCCCACGCGCCAGAGAAGACACACCAAAATTATAAATATAGGCGTACTTAAGTATCTTGCTTAAAATGAACTATTGCAGATATTCATGACAAAATGATTTGACATAACTTTTCAAATATATTTCATACATTACAGCCTTCCCTCTCGCACATGCAGCGCGGACATCAGTGCTTTGGCTCGACTCCACCAAATGTGGCTTCCAACTGATTTATGAGCACATCTGTCTCAACGCAAATAATTGATTTGACTTGTCATGCATCAAAGCAGCACTTGCATTAAAACCTACCTTCTAGTTGCGTCCAGTGAATATTGTGATAAAGCTGGTCAACATTTAAAACCATCCACCCAGATCCTTTGAGCTCCGCACGCGCAGGAGTATCAGTGTATCCGCCGCAGATCCTGCACGATTATCCCAGAGCCCAACAAAGCTTGGATTTAAATTAACTTGACGCGGCCGCCTTAACTTGAAGTGATCTCTAAATCGCATCAACAGATTCTGTATTTTCCACTGAAGGGACGTTAGAAACAAAAGAGTTGTTCCTGGAGAGAGCGGAGCCTCAGCCGTGCGCAGCGGCGCTCAAGTGTGTAGTGCAGGGAAGCGGCTTCTGCAGGTGGATAGACGGAGGTCTCCCGGCAGTGGACACACCCATGGGGGAGGGACTCTACCTTAGCATCCCTGAGCTCCGCCCCGCCCCAAAATTTAGCACAAAACAAGTCTTCCTCATCTTCTTACACTCCAGAGGGGCCACAGAGGTAAACTCACTTGTAATGATGAAGAACAAACTGTACACGTGGGGTAAAGGGCAGCTGGAGGATGATGATGTCCTGTTCCCTTCAACATTAGGAGGAGTTGTCCAACATGTCCTGCTACAATCAAAACATACATATGTACCATTCAGTTTTTTCTCCTCTCCCTTTAATGACTTTAAAAGCATCTGGAAACAGATATTTGCGTCTTTTTGCGTATTTCTAACTGACAGGTAATTATCATATCACATCTGCCATATCTTCAGACTTTAGATTCAGATTTAAATTTTTTCCTAAAGTGTAGAAATGAAGTGGCATTTGGGCTAGTTCTGTGCTTATAGCGTGTCAGCGTGGTTTGTTCCCCTGAAGTTGATTCATGAAACCTAAAGCATTTAGTGAGAATTATTTGTTTGTATTTGAATTTGTTTTCATTTCCGTTAGCGTCTATATTTGTCTCCAAAAAGTAGACGTATTAAGATAAAGATGGATTAAGATAAAACAAGCAAAGGCACGCAGACACATTTTTTATAGCTCTCAAACTGTGAAACGTTTCCAATTCAAACATCCCCAGAATAACTTTATTGCAGAATAAACAATGCAAAACACACATACTCACATATATTACAGGACACATGGGAGAGGCAATACTCACAATCATGCAACCTGTATCCAAACTAGATGCGACAATAAGGACTTAAATGCTGAGCTCAGATGTTTCAGTTCGTTGAGTGATGTTTTTAGAGGGAGAGCGTTTCTTCTGACTGTCCAGGAAGATCTTTTATGGCTGCTTGAGCGTCAAAATAGGACTGAGGTCATTTCACATCTTGATTAGCCTGTGACTGCCAGCTACTGATTTTTATTTGCTGACTGGAGCCAGCACCGAGTTGTGCTGAGAAGCTCTCAGATGCCAGGTCCGAGCCAAACAATTGTTCAGTATCTGCTGGTATTGGCAGTCTCACAGTATGGAACAGTGTTTGCTTTTTGAACAAAGTATGAATCACTTACTATATTTTGACTCAGGCGGAGAAGAAAGAAAACCAGGCCACCAATGATTTAAGATGAGGAGAAGCCATTTTTATTTGATGCCAACAGCTGCTGCATAACTCCTCGGCACAACAGGAATGTGGCTACACATCCACATAAGAAACTGTTGAAAAGTGGCCAGATGCAGATAAGGTAGATTTCCTCTGACACCTCAACGACCTGATGGAGGATCACTGGCTCTCGCCTCAGATAGGCATCAGATATTCATGGGCAAATGGAGCCTTAAATCTTTTAATCTCACTCGATCCCTCCCCTGATCACACCGGCTTATATTCTCTTCTCATCCAGTCAACGCACAACGCAGCTGACGCCCAGTGTGCATGCTTATTACTGCATAAATGATAAATACAGTAGCTTTGGTTTCAAATACAGTAGCTTTGGTTTCATGCAGTCTTAGGGATGCTGCTATTGCAGAAATGTATAAAATAAGAGGGGAATGTGGAGGATACAAAGACCTTCTTTCATTGAATCGTGGCTGTAGAGCTGATTCACTGTTTCCTTTGTGTTTCTGAGTTCACAGGAAAGATAATGTTACAGTGACAAACCATAAAACCTGCACCACAGCAAAACTGACTGGGTGGTAATTTCACTGAAACTAACTTGTGCACTCCCTTTAAAATGACCAAATTGGTGATGTATGACTTTCAGTGTTTGCATGTATACTTTCCATCTTTTTCTAACCTTTGTCTTGAGGGGAATACATTGGATTTGTAACAAAAAGGCATGCTAAGCACATCCATGCTAAAGTGAACAAAAAGATACAGGATCTCTGGCTGTGACTTTGAGTTTTCTGTCCTTTGAAAGATGTCTTGGAAAGACAGTTACTACATTAGTCTAAGCAAAAGAGGCTTCGCAGTGTGACTCCAGGCTTTGACGCTCATAGCACAGAAAGGAGGAGAGCCCAGCATCAGCATTTGCCATTAAAAGCGTTAAATTTCCCTTGATACCAGCAAAGAGCTCTGGGAAACAATTACCCCCACACTTACAAGCTCACGCACACAAGCCAGGAGATACTGATATGTTTCAGTCCACTCCATCTGAATCTTGGGACGATCTTGAAAAATCATCAGACTTTTTTTTTTTCTCTCACACACAAACACAAAGAGGCACACAGCTAACATATGCAGGTGGGCGTTCATGTTTGAAGGGTGGTCTGAGCACCAGACTGTGCAGAGCCAAATAAATAACAACTTTCATAAATATCTGGAACACAACTCCCAGTCCCTCAGGACTCACCAAGAATAAATCAGTCAAACAATAAAATCTCTTTCCCCAAACTTCACATATCAGCAGTTCAAACAACCTCCAATCAAAATTTGTGTGGACCAGCCAAGTTTAATTGTGTCATTACTGGTAATCTTTTTGTTTCCCAGCTCCATCTATTCCTATTTTCTCTCTTTCTCCTCTTTCTTTCAGCCTTCCCTCCTCTGTCTTGTAGCCAACAGCTGCATGTTGTTTCCTATATTTCTTTTTAATCAACAATATTATTCCCATCTTCAGGCCTCTGGTGGCCTCACCATCTGTCACTTGCGTGAGACAAGAGGAAAGCAATTATTGAATCCTGGCTTTGAGGAGCGCCCGCCTTCATAAAAGTCCCTCATGCTTTCCAGTTTTTCCTCTAGCGTTGCTTTCTTTCTTGCAGCTATCTGAGGAGTAAAATGTGAAAGATAATGTTGAAACCAAAGATCACCATCGGGTGCCAGACCACAGAGGCAACACATTTAAAAGTGACGTTAAGGCGTTCTGTTCTGCAGAGGAGATGCCAGGTTTATAAATCTGAGTTTGAATACTTCTGGTGGGAGACTTTATTCTTCTTTCTCTGGAGACTTTTTATGTTTGTTCCAGATATTACACCATTTCGCTTCAAATGCTCCACTGTTATCAGCCAGACTAAACCTGCTGGTTGTAACGACGTGGGTTTGACTCCAAGTTGAACGTATTTATTTAAAAATGTAGTCAAATTTCCTGGAGGACCTGAAGGCAACGCTGCATAGATTATTGTTATCATTCTTAGAGTTCTCTGAGGATTTCTCATAAGAGCCATTTTACATTTATTTATCCACTGCAACGCATTTCACAACTGCATTAACATTTACTTAGAAGACACTGGTGGTTTTCATGGAAACAGGTGCCAGTGGGGAATACAAATCCAGGCAGTATAAGAGCAGAGGTCATTCTTCTCATGTGAGTTTCATTACATTCAATGAATTTTCCTCTAACCTTTTGCCATCAGTGACTCCACCAGCCATGGCAGTAATTATTAACAGGCTGTGACAACCTTAACCTCTCTCTGCTGGCTCCACCACATGATGGGGAGGCAATTAACAGCTGCTCATTACGGATGGGGTGAAGAAACAAGTGCACCCGTAAATTGCTGTGCACATCTGCATGTATGCACACATCTATATGACACGGACAGATGTGAGTGCACACACATCCTCACACAATTGACCATGCACAGTACACTAGCAACACATACACAGCTGAGGATGCCGTGGCACAGAGGATGGCCCTCAGCACTCTCTGAGGGACACATCGTTTGTGTAGAATTTAATGAGGGAACATGTACTCATCCCTCCACCTCACCGGGAGAGCTGTTACCTTTTGGTGTGATAAGATATTAAAAATTCACACTGTTTCTGCAGCGCTTTGACTGGTACGGCAGCACGCTCATTAGCATTTAAATGGGAAAAAGATAACGCGCACTTCGTAGAGTCATACTTCCCTCACAAAGCTGGCAGACAGAGAAGAAAACTTGAATCAAGCCCTGAAAACTTTGGCTGTTTTTAGACACCTGAGAATGGAAATAGTCACCTCTTATCACTAACGTGGTGTCACTGTCTGTTTTATTTCGCTTTTGTACCTCATATACACTATAACCGTCAGTGTTTCTAACTTTAGAGAAACATTTTAGACAACATTTTCTATTGTTTTCAACGGAAGCCTAAAACAACACCGCTGAAGCAGCTTTCAAATCCACGTGACAGTTATCAACAGTGATTTATTAGGAATTAAAGGACATTTTACTTGTACTCAATGGCAAAACAATAAAAAAGTTAATTGAATGTAAAATCTCAAACAAAAATGCTGACTCTGAGGTCAGTCTGTTGTTGTTGGGGCAGATCCAGGTATTTTGCCTTGTTACTGTAATATTAGAGCCACAATTTTCTCTTACTGTAATAAATACAGCAATATTTGTCTATCATTCTTCAATACATTCATGCCTGCAGGATAGACATTCACTCACTGTTTGGAGATTCCCATTCAGACCACATACTGTTAGTGAGTGAGTGAACCCGGACTAGAAAAATACTTTGGATTTTTGCTATTTTTGTTGGCCTGGTGAAATGCTAGCAATGTTGACTTTAACAATTAAATAGTCAAAACACTGTAAAGCTAAAACAATAGCCTCTCTGTAATGCCAATAAATGTAGAGGACAATGTTACTGCTTTCTAGAGAATCTGTAATTAGCCAAACATTAGCTTTTCTTCCTTTGATTACCCACACATGACATGCCTTTGAGCGGCACTCTTAAGATTAATGGCCCTCTTTTCTTCGTGCATATTCTTCTCATCCAGGTCTCACTGTGTTTGGCTGATTGTCATTTTTTCTGCTCGTATTTGTTCCTCAGTCTTTTGTCACAGAAGCTGACTATGACTCAGCTGGAGCTTTGCGGAGCTAAAAATGGGACAGCTGCCTTTTTTTTTTTAAATGACACAAGTTTGTCTCATTGTATCTGGCTCACACGTCTCCTGCCTGGGAACAGAGGGAGGAGGGCAGCTGTGGTGGGATGATTTGGTATGAATTAAGGCTGTTTCCTAACAGGCTCCACAGGGTCTGATCCTGTCCCCTGCTTGTCTGGTGGATTCTCTCCACCAGTATCAACCGGAGGAGAGCGTGTATTACATTACATCAGCTCTTTTTCCCCCTTGTCTTTTTGTTCTTCACAGTAAAATGTACTGCAAACAATAACAGTGGTTTTATATTTAGCATGGCTTTGTGGTTGAAGGTGCCCCGGCCATGCTACCTGTGGTTGGTTGAGGGGGTTTGTGTAATAGTTTTCCCATGCAGTGTTGTTGGCGTGGGCCTCCTGAGGGTCCGGCTTGTCAGTGTCATTCTTCATCGGCATTCAGCCGCAGGTCTCTGGCCAGAGGGAGAGACCTAAGACAGTGAGGAAATGACTATGCCTTTTGTTCTACACTGCACTCAAAAGTGGTCAGCTTTTGTAGTTGAACTCAATCTTATGTAGTCTGTGGTCTGATAGGGGAATACATGGGACTTTTTTTTGCCATAGCCTAGTTCTTTAATTATTTAAAGAGAATAAAAACCTTCTCAATATGTACAATTTGTCGTTGAGTTTCTTGCTTATTTTTCTGCATTATGCTTGTTTCCAGCTACTGAGAGAGTAAAAAAAGAAGTGTTGGCTTACAAGACAGCACTTTGCTGTCATAACATGATAAACTGCTCCTTTCCCTTCTTCTTCTCCTCTTTCTTTTCTTTTCCCTTCCTATCTTTCTTATGAATTGTATGGAAAGAAAAGAATATTGAATATAACTAAGGACAAGAACAATTAAAAAGGTTTGTGCCACAATGCAGATTTAGCTGGTGTATTCTCCTTTACTAGGTCCCTCCTTATTAGCCGTGCTAGCAGCATGGCTCTAGGGAAGGCAATGTCAGCCTGTCGATCAACCACTTTAGTCCAGACTGAAATATCTCAACTGTAGGACGGATTGACATGAGATTTTGTACAGACATTCATGGTTCCCAGATGATTCATCCTAATAACTTTGGTGATCCCCTGACTTTTCTTCTAGCGCCACTGTGAGGTTCACATTTGTGGTTTTGTGTGAGATGTCTCAACAACAATTGGAGGGATTGCCGAGGAATTTGGTACCGATATTCATGTCCCACTCACGATGAATTTAATTTACTTATATGATCTCAGACTTTTCATCTAGTGTCAGGTCAAAATTTTAATTTTTCTTACATTTTGTGTTTAATGCTAATGACACGAAAAACATGGTAAACATTATACCTGCATACTGTCATTGTGAGCATGTTAGCATGCTGACCTTAGTGGTTAGCATAAAGCACTGCTGTAAGTACAGCCTCACACAGCTGCTAGCATGACTGTTGAATCTTGGTCTTGTTTTCAGTCTACAACCGACAAGGACAGGATTGTGTGTGCTCATGTGGGGTGAAAGTAGTAGCTGAGTATGCAGTGTTTATAATATATATTTATGATCCCCGTCTTTAATTTACCCTCCTCTTGCAACCACTCTAGCTGGACTATGCCAAGTCCCTTGTCCTTCACCCTTCCCCTCGCCCCTCCTCCTCATCTCATCCTCCTGTCATCACTTGCTCTGATGAGGCCGTGAAACAGGTGGTTTGAGAATTCAAAATGACATAGGAGAGATGGAAACCAAACAGTTGTGTGAGTGAGAGAGAAAGATTTTGCATGTGTGTCTGTGTTCACGAAAGAGAGAGGAAGAAAGGAAGGGCAACCCAAAAACAACAATAACAAACAAAATACTCAGTTTGATTACTTGATGTTTTTACTGATAATTTCTGCAGAACCCAACACAACCCTAACACATTTCTTTCAGTTCTGTCTCAGAGTTGCTTCAGATTCCCCTCTCTGCATATACTGTCAGCCTGTTGCCAGAACACACCTAAATTAAATTAAAGTTAATGAAATCCATCTTGATTCAAACCCTGGACTTTAAAGTATCACAGATGAAGAGCTGGCAGCAGTGACAGTGTGGATGGTTTATACAAGTAAGAAGCATTCATGACTGTGGGATTGTATTGTTCAGTTGAAACAGATACAGTGACTTGCAAAGATAAGAGGAAATACTTTCTATGTAACATGAAAACTCAGTTTAAACACATTTAACAACAGAAAGAGAGCAAATCTGCCTTGACATCTGTTCCCAGATTTTCCACCAGCAGTTGTGTTGTAAAAGATCTTGTAGTAAGTTGTCTGGAGACAGTATGGCACATCAAGCACATATTCTAAACTATGTCTTTCTCAGTGGCTTAGTTCACAATTTAATTAACTGTGAAAATGTTGTTGGAGGGATGTCACAACTGTTCGTGGCTCCCCAGTCAATCCCAGAAGAAAGTCCTTCAGTCTTATCACCGTCTGCTTTCCCATCAGCACTCCCTCCTCCCAACACTCGAGTTACCAGCCGCTCTCACACATTTCACCAAAATTCTGTAGACAGGATTGTTGTATTGTTACAGTCAGACATATTCGAATTATGGCTTTTTTTTCATTTCATCATTCACATTTGGCAGCAATACAGAACATTTTTTGTCAGAGCACTCAGTGGCTTAAAATGTCCCATACATTGTTGATATGATCAGTTTGTTCTAATATACAGTGAAACTCAAGCGAAAAAGTGCAAAAAACTTTAAAAATATTATACCAGTTGCTTTACCAACATTACACCCTGATATTACTTATGTTGACAGTTTTATGGTTAATCACTGGGGACAGTGTCCAACCTCAAACTGGCAAAATGGCCCATCTGGCAGTAAGAAAAGACCTCAGTCAAACCAGCCAAAGTAAGCCTACCTCATCTTGTTCTCTGTGTGAAGTTGACAGAAAGATAATTTGCCTCTGTTTTTTCAGGCCTGCTGCTGTTGTCCACTGTAATGAAGTGGACTGAGACTGTGTTTGTGTGCAGTTTGTCATTTGTGGATGGAGTGGAGGTTCCTTCACATTTGTTGTTTGCAACTCACACAGACCAGACCACATGGGTACCAGCTTTCAAGTTGTGTAATAATTACTGAAAAAATTGGGCAATACTGGAGGAGCCAGAATCCCAGAACCCATGTGTCTCTCCTCTGTTGAATAGATTCTGTTTCTGTCTCAGTCTCTCTAAAGCTAAGGATTTTTTAAAGATATGTTGCAGAGGTTGCACAACCTCCCAGGAAGATGTGTTCCTAATACAAACCACCAGGCCAAGTCAGTTCAGCCATGGCTTAGATGCTCCAGCAGTTTTCTTCTGGGCGCATGATGGATGTTGGCCCATGCACATAAATTCCACATTAGCACATGCACTCTAAAGCGAGGCTGACAGATTCAACTGTTGAATAAATACTCTCCGCCCGTTACACAATGTAAACTGTTCAGCATCTCTAGTTTGTGTGTGAGTTTTGTACTGGCAGTAAGGACATGAACATGTGCTGTTATACAAAGTTGACAAGCTAATTTCCAGTAAAGTGATCTGTGACTGAAAACAATATTGTACTCGACTGACAGAAGCAGTTGACAGGCTGGTGTTGAGTTTGACATGTTCATTCAGTTTTTAGTGGACGTCTCAACATCACTTCCTTTTTTGAGACATTTTAACGGACATACTGAGCAGCTTACTCAACACACACGCATTATACTCATACACACAGACACACAGTCACACAGTCACACTGGCTCTGTACGTAAAGTAGCAACACATGTAGTCAGCAATTTGATTGGAACAGAGGAGGCGATTAGACAGACAGCCCAGGGAGAGGTGGCGCCTGTCATGTGGAATGGATCTCATTAAAAGTATGCCCCAGGTCACACTTTGATGGACAGGGAGACGTCAGTCATCTGCCAACTAGATTAGCAGAGACCGAAGCCCCCCGTCCTTCCTCTCTGCCCCTTGAGAGCCCGCAGCATACCAAGTGGGTCCAGGCAGACTCTTGTGTGTGCCCCGCAGACTCCGTCAAACCTCTCACCTCTGGCTTGCCAATGACAGAAACAAACGAGCACATCCACCTCAAATCCGAAGGAAAAAACCCACCTGCTGTGTCAAAAGGCAGGTGGTAGCAGACCTTTCCTTTTCCGCCTTTTCTGAAGTGTATGAAGCTGTTTTGCTTTTCTCAAAGGCCAACTCCTCTCTGCCCCGTACTGCTTTATTTGTATGAAAAAGAGCCCCTACAATCCAAACACTTTCCTGAGAGTTGAATATGCTTTTGTCAAAACCTGATCATCATAATTCACATACTGCACTGCTGAAGTCTAAAGTTTTCCTTTCCACAGGTTCACTAAAATTAAGGTAACCAGCAACATTTTTGTGTATAGTGAATTTGTGCATATTTTGATACTCTACTACAGTATAATTTATTCAACTCATACACCATTTGATACAAGTGATGCATTTTATATTTTTGCCACCAGCAACAGTGGTTTATTTAGAACAAATAGAACAAGAACTCTGTGAGCACGGCCAGAAAAACATGGCTGAACAAAAAAGATCAATTCCAGCTGAAACCCATATTTTTCTTGTATTTAAAAGAAAATACAAGACAAACACCCACTACGGCAGTGCTCACACTTAGCAAAGATGTTTTAAAAAGAGACAGAAAAAAGAGAGGATCTTCAGTCAAAGGAATAGTTCGATATTCGCTAGCGGTTTCCCCATGTCCAGTCCTTGTGCTAAGTTAAGCAAACTGGCTACTGAGACACGAGAGTGGTATGAATCTTCTCATCTAACTGCAGAGTGAATAAGCATGTTTCCAAAAAACTATTCCTTTAACAACATCTGGAATTCTTCACCAGTACCCTCAGTACATGCCAATTCACACTTTAGCAATGTCACTCTGAATGTGCAAATCAATGCTGGGAAGTTAATTAAAACTTCCCAAAACAGACATATTTTCCTCACAACCTGGAAAGTGTTGTAAGCTATGGCTGTCTTTTTGGCTTTTTTGCAAAATTAATGGATTTTCAGACAAACACTGATTGATTGCAACATACTATAAGATATAAATACACTTGATTTGAATGCTATTAACATGCAGTATACTTCTACTGCCTCTCTCTCATTCTCCAATCTCTTCCTCTTTTCAGTGTTGTTGTCTTACAGGAAAAAGAACATGCGCTGTAATCATACAGTGACCTACTGTTTATCCCAACATTCCCAAGAGTTCATGTCTCCAGCAATAGACCTGTGGCATGATGCCCAGGACAGGGGCCATGGATGGCTCACTTTGACAAGCATGCTAGTCAAGGCTGTGCTAGCTTCACTCAAAGCAGTACAGGATTCCCAACAATCTCTGACACGCCAGTTGACGTAATACAAAGTCCATTTGAATTACGTCTAAATCTGGGGCTGGTAAAATTGAGAAATAGTTTTGGCAAAAGATGGAAATAATTCGGGCTATTTACAGAGCTGAGGATGGGTGCTAGGAAATGCGTCAGTGTTTAATAACCCTCATCAGCATTTCGATTTGTGACAAGCCACGCAGATATATGAAGTATCCCACATTTAATCCATGCTGGAGTCTGACCAGCATGCAGTGTGTCATGCTTCATGCATCTGCGGTGATAAAGGCCAAAGGTAGTCAAGAAAGATATGAGGCGATGTCGTCTCCATCCTCTGTGCCCAGTAGCTTCTGTAGAGAGCTCCACTCTTGAGCATGAACTGGTGCTGGTAAAAATGAACGAACAAATCTTTGAGTTCGGCATGTACCAGATCTTCACTGGTATATGCTGCTTCCAGGAAATAGCCAAGTCTACTCTGCTTTTATATATTACCAATCTAACTGCCAGCGATCACAATGGAAGCATTACAACCGTATCTCACTCAAATATTGCTCAGCTTACTGACTGACACATGCTTTCCCCTCAGGGCTTTCTGTAGATCTATGCACTCGTGGCTGAGCCCGTTCAGCACTACAAACTCGTATACTCGACTCAGTCTGACTCACTGCTGGTGATTCTCGCCCTCGTTGTCCTTTTCAAATACATGCCAAACTTCTGCCAGTATGTCGAAGATGAACACCGAAGACATTAGCCATGTTTCCATTCAATAGTCAAGTGAATTTTAAGTGAACTTTTGAAATCCACCAACTGGTTTGGAGCAAATAAACTAGGCTTGTTGCAAAGCGTTGTTTTGTCAGAAGTTGGCGATATAGACATATATATAGATATATAGCTTTATATGTGGCGAAACAGAGTAGAAGAAGTAGGAGTTGCGAACCAGAAACAAAACTTGGCCTTGGCCAGCTAACCCATCTACTTCCACTCAGTACCAGCACATCATGTTAGTCTGCCCTGTACCTGCCAAGTTATATATATATATATATATATATATATATATATATATTTTTTATATTTAGAGAAACGTGAATGAATTTATGACAAAAGTTGGTTATTGTTGGTTTTATGGATGAGAATGAGCAGCTATGTTTTTTGCATGTTTTAAAAGGGCACTGGGGGAAAATATAGGCCTTGAAGTCTTTGTCACATTGAGGGGGTCAGAGGGGCTCAGCTGTGGATGTGGTATTAACCTTTTTTTCTTGAAGGTTTGTGACTTTTAGACATCTTTGCAATATGAGCTACCCCAGAACGCCACGCTGGGACTTCCCTCCTGAGATACCCAGGACCTGGGTCACTGGGCTCTGACATGACCCCTCACCTCTCCAGTACTTACTTGCCTAACCAATGTTATGTAAACTGATATGTAAGGGAAATGTTAAGTGGCATGCATGCTTTGTTGTTTTCTTTTGAAATGCCTTGAAGACTGGATGAAGCATGTTAATTTGTGTAAAACATGGTAATCAATTAGTTGAGGTTATTAGTATAATATGGATTAAATTCAAATGCACGCCATCAGGGGCCTGAGATGCCTGAGGAATGGCAGACCTTGGAGCTTTCTGTACAACAGGCCACGGTGAGGAGAGGTTGAACACAATGTAGTAGTAATCACAATACATTTACTAATCCCTTCCTGAAAACAGTAGGGGGAAAACCCCACATGCAGCTCTCCCTGAGGCCATCAGCAGCCACATTTCTTTGGTCCCTTCTGGACTGACATGCCAGCAATAAGATTTGGAGGGTTTTCTGGAAACCCATTATTATCCAAACAATGACTATCAGACTTGTAAATGTCAAGAAACGGCTATTTGACTGACTGAAAGAGGGAAGGAGGATGGCAGGATGCTTTTAGCAAACCAACAAATTTTCCGACCTCACAGTGCATTCGGTTTAGGAGTGTGTGTTATGTTAATACTGTGGTCTGCAGGTTTACATGTAGACTCCATATAGGAGTGCAGGCATCCATCTGTGGGAATTTAATGCAGTAAAATGAGGAAGATTGTGTACTGAGAACCAATAAGCTGTGGTTGTATCCTCATATAAATAAAACAACTTAGACAATGGTGATACACAATGGCATTATGCAGTTGGAGTTACTGCAGTTTATTGTTCATTTTTATGATATATGCTGTGGTTAAATGTCAGACACAAACAGTGAAATGCCAACAGCAAAAAAGCTACAAGTCTATAAATGGCACAGTCTTCTGATTCCTCTGAGGTGTTAAGTGTTGTTTTCCTCACTGCATAGATAATAACACATTTTAGGTATAGCAGTGAATTAAACAGCATGATACTGCCAAATTCATTCAATGTGTAAATTTTTTTTTCTAGTGCTAATAGATACTCAGCTGGACTATCTGCATCTGCATCTTTTTCTCATTAAAAATTGCTGGGGAGCCTGCATGTATTCACAGCAGCCAGAGAGAGCGTGAGCGATCAAGTAATCAAGCTCCTGCCTCTCGCAGGTTGTTGCCTTACTCGCGTTTCCCTCATTTGACTGTCACTCAGCGAGATACCACTTTCTGCCTCCCCCTTTAATCACCTGTCATCCCTGCTAATGCAAAGCGACTGCCAGGGCCATGTAGGAAATCAGCCACATCTTTAGTGTCACTTCTCATTAACATAGAAAGTCAGGTAAGAGAGGAGGGCACTCATTTACTGTATATCTACAGGGACCTGGCTAAACCTCTGACAGCGAATTTCTCTACTTCCAATAAAACTATAGTTAAAACAGTTACAGTGATGGGTATTTGCTGTGGCATGGCATTTTTTAAAAAAAAAATGACACTTTGATCGCTCCTGCACCTTCACTGGTCCTTTGCTGTCCCCAGCTCTCACAGTCTTTTGCAGATCTTTTTCTCCATTCACACGGCTGGAGGAGCTTTCCGCCTCACCCATATCGGGTTTTCTGGCACAGCTGTGTGTCACTGCTTGCTCGTGGGTTCAATTTTTAATATTAATGAAGCTTTAGCAGATGCAGGCCTGACACTCACCTGCAGCGCAGCATACTGTAAGAGCGAGAGGGAAGGGAGGGAGACCTCGTCGTGTCTGACAGCCCACCATGGAGAGAGAGCTGCTGACACCCTGATGTTTTAAGTCTCTGCTCCATCCTGCCTACACGTATGTCATCCCTCAGTGCAGTAGCTGAAAGCCCTGCATGTCAGAGCATCAGAGCCCATGTGGGGCTGTGTGTTCACCTGTAGTGACATTTGAATCTGCTGCACATGACTGACCACTTTTTCCTCCCTCCAGTCCCAACTGAGTTCTGTTACCATGGCAATGTAAACTGTACAACACTCTCTGGGATGCCTTGCTTGCAACGAGTTTACAGGCACAGCAGGATCGCACAGACGCATGGGCTTCAGGGGCATACTGAGAGAGCATTTGTATTAACTAGTTCTTGTCGTTATGCTGCAGAAACTGTATAGGATGTTTTTCCACTGAGGACATTTTGACATGTCACAGTATGAAAGGACAGGAATAAGTAATAAAATGAATGATGGCTCAATTCCATTTAGCTGCTTTAGCTTACTTGAGCTTGCCTTTCTGACATGTCAAAATGTCTGCTGTGAAAAATTCCTATAAGCTACCCAAGAAGTAAATTAAACAACAAAATACGTAATTTGTAACTGCCCTTCAGAACAACACATCGAAGCATTTTCTGATCTGGTGCCCCAGCAGGACGACATCATTTGTCCTTTCCGTTAAAATCACTGTTGAAAAATGTATGTATGTTTTATGATGTGACAATGCTCTGGTTAAGGTTTGGTTAGGTTAAGGCACAAATATGACTTGGTTAGCATTAGGGAAAGATCATTGTTTGGATTGAAATAAATACTTATTTATGGTTAGGGAAACATTGTGGTTTGGGTTTAAATGACTACTTCATTTAGGGTTGAGGAGCTTCGTCACCATGGTTACAATAATAACCACGTAATTAAGGTCAGGGAACAATCGTGGTCATGGTTTAAAGAAAACCACGTTGGCTGTCGGGAAGCATTTTGTTGACTCGTCCATCCACCCCGAACTCCTCCCTATGTCATCACCTTCCTCCTTTACTCCTGACGGACTGGAGTCATAATTCCCACAGCCATTTGAGAGCTTTGTCACTTGAACTTAACATGTGTCATTTTGAGGCATTTGCTGAAACAACTGAGAGGAGGGTCTCAGTCACCATGTCAGTCTCACCTTCGCTGCCTTTTCGCAAGTGCAGATTTTTCCAAACCTGACTAGCATGATGAACTCTGACCCTGCACCCCCACATGAAATCTGTCAGTGCGCCATGCCTTTTTACCTCCAACCCACGGGCATGACATTAAGGCTGCCCTACATATTAAACTGGTCATGCTCTGAATTGGGGTTATCCCTGCACCCACTCCACCAGACCACCCTCTGGTTGTTTCTCCTTACATGCACAAACAACCCTATCTGTTGTGGTAACAAGGCTATTTACAAAGGGGTCGGCTAATCCGCTGCAGATTCATCCCTGCTGTTATGGCGTGAAGATGCAATGCCTCACTTTCTGCTCATGCCATCACATCCAAGCATTTCTTTATATCTGTATATCTTCTTGGCTGATTAAACAAACTGTTAGCCACCACTTCCTTGACTTTGACTCACTGGCATCAGCTGGTGTCACCAGTCCACCTCATGGGTGCATGTGAGCATGTACAATACTCTGATAATCCTGTTGTAATTTGACCCAAATACTGCATTCAGTCTGCAGAAATTAAGATTCAAACAGTGCATATAGCCATGTAGAATTATCTTTTTACATATAAAATGAAAGAAGTAAAGCTATATCGAACAATAATAAGAGCTATCTCTATTCTTTAGCCTTTTCATCATGAGGACATGGTAACACTTTTTATTATTTATTATTTGTTTTATAATTCTATCCAAAGTGGTTGATTCTTATGCTTTTTATTAAATTATGATTATGTTTTTGTTCTTATCTGATCGTGTCATCTCTCTGTAAAGCTTGTTCGTTAACATTTGTTTTTAAATATGCCCTTTAAATAAACTGACTTGACTCGACTATGCTTAACTATATGTATATATATATATCATTTCCTGGAGAACAGCTGTACAAGACGATAGATAAATGCAGCCACGAGTGTGTCTTTTTGTGTGTTGAATTATTTGTGTGTGCGCGTGTGTGTTGATGTGGTTCAGCGAAGGACTGAGCTACCTACAGCGTGTGCCTGAAGCATTGAGGACGTCACTGGTCAGAGGCAGCTGACATGTCCTGTCACTGTGACCTGGCACTGTCCTGCCTTTCCAGACACAGCTAAGCCTGAGCGCAATCACAGCCAAAGTCCTACGCTTCACAGCCAACGCAGGAAGCACAGCGAACCCCCCCCACACACACACACACACACACTTTCTAAGGTACACATGCGGGATGGTAGCCTGTCAGTTCCCCAAACCTTCCCCCTTTGGAATACTGTCACCTGTTTAGTGTTTCCATGGAGACCAAGCACACTAATGAGGTAGAGAGTGTGTTTCTGTGTGTGTGTGTGTGTGTGTGTGTGTGTGTGTGTGTGTGTGTGTGTGAATATGTGTTTGTGTATGTTGACACATGGGGGTTGGGGGGTGTCATTAGGTAGGGGCAGGTGATGGGAAGCAGCTTGGGCTATTACTGCTGAGTTTGGCTTCATCTGTAGCAGAGAGGATGACTGTCTAAACCCCTGCTTATGAAAACAAAAATAAGAATCACTACACCAAAATGCTCATATTGCATAAACCTTTTAAGCTTTTAAGATATTCATTCATAAACAGAGAAGTAATAATATTTCTTACCTCCCTTTGTGACGTCAGACCTAATGAATCATAAAGCCGTGGGTCCAGAGAGGCGGGATAAAGGAAGGAAACTCAGTGCAAACATGTAAACCTGCAGCCAATTAACAGTGGAGATGAAGCAGATGGCTCGTTTGGCTGCTAAAATAGGATGTTCACTGACTCCCATGACCTTGAAGACTTGCTGCCTTGTCAACAAGCAAACACCTCAAACTTTTTGATTGGTCATAAGAGACATCTATAAATAAGAATGCAAATTATGTCGAATGTCATCAAAAAAAACAGAAGGTGTTAGAATTAGCCAGCAGTATTTCATTACCCGTTACTACAGCATATTAACAATGATAAGTTTATATTTTGTGCCATTTGAATTACAACGTGGCAAGTAATTTTAATCCCACAGTGTCCTGTGTATATTCATGCTCTGACAAGGGCATGAGTTTGTCACCTAGAGGTGTTGACAATGACATGTGGGAGTGGATTAGTTGAGTGGATCAATGGAATAAGGCAATGCATGTTAATCTAGTGGCCTCTGGAGTATATGGAGAGAACGGTGCGAGATCGACTCACTGCGGTCAGTTCATACGATCGGAAAGAAAGAAACGCTGGTGCACCGCCTGTGTGTTGCTTCAGGAAGTGCTGAGGAAGCATCCTTTACTTTAGAGAACGATGAAGAGGTCATTATTTACTGACAATGCTGCTGTCAACCTAGTCAGCAAATGGCAGTATATTTTAAATGATAACACGCAGAACAAATTGTGCTTTATGTTACTACAGTCGCCTTTTTTTAATTAGCTGTGGAGAGAAAATTGATTTCTTGTTTTTTAAACCAGCTGCACATCGTCAGAGAGACTGTTTTCCACATTCCACACCTTTCTCAAGCACTGAAACCAGGTCATGTAATCAAAAACCCTGTGCGGAAAGCTCACGGCCCGCATCAGCTCTGCCATCTGTGAAATGGAGGCCCTCTTCCAGACCAGGATGACAGACCCCAGGTGCAATGGCCACAACCTTAAAAAACATATCTCTCTGTCTTTTTGGTTCAATATGTGTGTGTGTGTGTGTGTGTGGATGAACTTCCCCCTTTTCAGTCAGTCAGACACCCATAGGATTTGTGCTCAATAAACTCTCTGCCCTTTGCACTTTAAAGGAAGTCCATCTGCTCTGGAGAGTGTTGAGCCGCCTCCAGGCAGCTTGCGAGATGCGTGCGTACTGTACGGTTCACTACTGATGACTGCGCGGAGATTTCCACTTCCTAAGCGGCACGTTCCTCCTTTCCAGATCCACTCAGACTCTGTGACATGTCTAGCATTGCCTGTAATTAATGTCTGAGGCGCTGCAACAAGAAGCTTCAGGTAAAGGTCACAACACCTCAAGGGGAATGAGCAACAGCTGAGGAAAACGATGGACTTCATCCACATCTGTTAGACTACTTTAGAGTCTATTTGTGTTTAACAATATAAAAAAAAATCCCATAATTCTTATATTGTTTG
This sequence comes from Enoplosus armatus, assembly GCF_043641665.1. Classification (NCBI taxonomy): domain Eukaryota; kingdom Metazoa; phylum Chordata; class Actinopteri; order Centrarchiformes; family Enoplosidae; genus Enoplosus; species Enoplosus armatus. The sequence continues at coordinate 15,818,936 of NC_092182.1, read as the reverse complement.
AAATATTCATACATTACAAATGTTTTCTTTACTACAGCTCACAGTCTCTATCGTGTTTAACAGCTGTGGCAGTGCAGCTACTGTAACAGGTCATCATGGTTTCTTAATTTCTGTCAGACCAGTTTATGTGTGTAGATGTGTTTGCTGTTTATTGCACAGCACCCTCCAGGGAACAAATGTAAGCAATTATTGCTTCACATGTGATACGTATGCCCAGCTACAGCTACACAGGAGATGTAGGCAGCTTAACGTGTCTGTCAACATGATGGCATATTATGTGGTGCTCCTAGCATCCCATAATCCCCCTGGATCCTTCAACACACAGCCTGGTAGGGGAAGAGTAGCAGGGGAGGTGGTGTTGGCATACTGGAGCTTGTCAGTGTTATTTTACTGTACATTTGATACTAAAATATGTTTAGTATCACTTACTTCAGAACTATCAAATGTGACAAAATGATATTAATAAAGAGTGAAAATATCCCATCTGGAGACACGACCTGTTCCTCTCATGATTACTTTTTATACATGAAAAACTCTCCATGATGTCCATTGGTATCCTTTCATCATGAAAACTCACTGTAGTTTAAGTTTGACTTCAGAAAATATATGTTTTCTCCCGATTTTAATCACCAGTGTAGTTTTAAATGTCCCTCAGTAAAAACTTGTGGAAACTCTTCACAATGGCCATAAATTCCTCATCCATCAGACACGATTCAAATCCAAGGATTCACTCTCAAATGAAACTGGGAATGTGACGCTAGATTTTGCGAACAGCACATTCAGGCTGTTGTGACACAAACGAGTACGGTGACTAATTTAAACTGCTGTCACCGTAGATCTGCTGCTCTCTTCGTCCTCTGTCCCAAAGAGAGTAACACCATAAATCAAAGCCTGATGAGCTGCCTCATGCAATTTAAGGAGATCACTGATGGCATTGTTTCACTATTTACTCTCCTCAGTCTGGGTGTCACAGAACAAAAGATTAATGGGAATTACCCAGGGTCTGGCTCCCTGGGTGCCTGTGAAAACAAAATGGCCTGTCCATACCAACTCCAACTGGAGGTTTGGACCATGCAATCAGCTGGCAGAAGGCGAGTAACACACTGTTGACGTCTGTTAGCCTTTTGAATCACTCCTACAAATCAGAGCAGTTTTGACTTTTGCCTACCACCACAAGACCTGTAGTGCAGTTTAAAATATTACTTAAATCAAAGAATAATAACATTTACGTTGTGCCATTGTGTCATATTTTGGTTGATCAATCGAAACTCCCATCATAGCATTGCAACCCAGACTAGTGGTTTGATGTGACCGTACCAAAGTTAGTCAGACTGACTATATATGTGGTATATTTAAAGGGTTCAATATGCTTGAAATGAACTGGGTCATACAACGTGTCACCTTAACATGTAGCCTGATCTCTGTATCTTTTGTGTGTCTTATAGTTTCAGCGCATTGAATCATACGAGTGGGGATAACAGCACACAGTTTTTTTTTATTATCATATCTTTTAATTTATTTATTCATAGGGATAATACACATTGACCGACATCACTGTCAATGTGCCAGTGTTAGCCAAAATGCTGACTTTCCTCAAAGGTGCACTCATGGTGCTGCATTGGTTTGTATAAACAAAAAGTGAGTTTGTTTGTGTTTCTGAAAGATCCCCCTATTATGATGTCGAAAGGCTATCCTATGGATGGGACCAAAATCTGTCTCAATTAAAAAAAACTGAGCGGAAGGACCTCTTATCGTCTTCCACTGACTCAGTTAACACAATCATTGTACACTGAAGTATTGCATATAATGCTGTATCCCTTATGTGCAACATGTGTGCAATATTGCAGAAGACATGATACCCTTATTCTATTGTGGAGGCCGCTCACCATTTTGCGGAAATTTGATTTTATCAAAATGCATTGGCTTTACGTTTACTTGTGTTAAGATAACAAAGAGCCATATTCTTTTGACAGAAGAAAACCACCTTGTTGGTTCTCAGTTTAACCCGGTGTTATTTGAGATCCTGACAGGACTACAATCCCACAAGCCGTTTCAGTACCATTCTGACATATTAGGAGAGACAGACCTGCTTCACAGCTATCACGCTGAAAGGGTACTTTCACGGGGGAAAGGTGACCAGTTTAAATGCTCCCCTGCACATGTGTGGTAAAATATATCACTGCTGCAAGAGAACTGTCAACCTGTGTCAGAATTAATCAACCTTAGTGACACAGACCCAGGCCCCCACACACATAAATCTGCACATGCATGAAATCCAAACAAATACCTTTTCACTCAGTGTAGATGGGACCCATTTTTGTGTAATGTAGGAAACAGGAATTCTAAATGAGAGAACTGCAAAGACAGCAACACACAGCTTGTGTGCGTTTAAATTTGAAAATAAATTGGAAGCGTCTTTGAAAGCAGCTCTAGCAGCAGGGCAGCAATGTTTACTGTTGCACTTTTAATGCACTGGCAGGAGCCTAAAGGAGAGGGATATTCTTCGGAAGTGTTTACGGCTTTACTGACTTCGCTCCCTACGCACTGAGGGTCTCTAATTACAGAGTCCTTCGCATACTGTCCGTGCTTATTCCTCACGCTTCAAACATGATGCTCTGTCCACACAGTGTCTGTGAGCTGAAAGAATAGCAGCCACAGCTGTTGCAGTGTCATCAGAGGCTCATCCAGCAGCATGAGTTCAAAGGTCAAACACAACTGAGTTCATGTTTACGTGGACATGCCAGGTATTCAGATTCACATTATGCGAAGGAAAATAACATTGCCGAGCAATATTTGATTAACAGAGCATTATGTGGTACGGTATAGGCCAAACGTATCTGCTTACATGCATTTTGGTAATTTGGTCTGACGGTTAAAATTAAGGGAAATATTTATGCTACATCACTGATATTTTAGACAATAGTGAACTTCTACTTCAACTTTCCCCCTCAAAGCCAGGTCCATAAAGAAATGGTTTTCTGAATTCAGTGTGAAAGAACATGACTGGCCTGCAGAGTGTTCTGAGCTCAACCCCATCCAACATCTTTGGGATGAATTTAACCACCAACTACAAGCCAGGCCTTATTGCTGAACATCATTGTCCAACCTCACTAATACTCTTGGAGCTGAATGGGAGCAAATCCCTGCAACCAGATTTTGAAATTGTGTAGAAAGCCTTCCTATTTCTACAGCACATTAATGGTTTTGGAATGAGTGTAATGTGCTGTGTTTATATACTTTGTTTGGATGTCGACATACTTTTGGCCATGGAGTGTATATTATATCTCAACAATAACATGATGATTCACTACAGGACAGGAGTTGAAGGATTAGGCCGGCAATATTCTATATTTTTGTTACTGTCAACAAATCCCATGGAAAGACCAAAACCATCCTTCCCTTTGACTTCCCTGCCTGTCTGAGGCACTTACTCAAATACATAAATCTTCAATATAAGGTTTTAACATTGTTGTTGGTTTTTTTAAAGGCTAAGTCATTTTAGAAAATACTCTTGTAGTTTTCTAGCAAAGTTTACTCAGTGGAGTAATTAGTGTACTTATTAAGGACTATTTTCAGCTGCTGATTTGTTGCTTTAGTGAACGCGTTCATCAAAATGAAGGAAGATTGACATGGGGACAAAGACTGAGGTGTATGGGACACAGAAATAAGCTACATTAGGCTTTGGTCACACAGGTAATAATTGTTATGATCAATTCATAGGATTTTTTGACAAAAAATATAGAATAATACCATACTCATCTTTTAGAAGGATTTAGAGCACAAAGGATAAAACACAATCAATAATTTGGGAAACTATGTAGTCACAAAAATATTTAAAGTAGTCAGGCATGTGTGACTGGTTGGATGGAGTGATAACCTCTCTCTGGGGGAGTCGGGAGGAATAACATGGTCGCTCAGACTGATCAGTGCATCAGTGATACCGGGTCATGCATTCCTGTTTTGTTTTTCCTGACAGAAAGCCTATCCAACAACGTTACTCTGAAGACCCTGGAGTATTCTCTCAAAATGAATAACATGTCTCTCTTGAACTTTGACTCTCTGCCGTGCTGAGTTGTGATTGTTTTGCCCTCGTTGGAGTATGATTACATAAGGCCCTTGATTTTAACAGGCCTCCTCTTTCTGTTCAGACACACCGCTGGGGAAGAGGAGATGAAGTGAGGGAATGTTAAACCTCAGGAGAAAACTACTCCTGCAGCTCCCTGTCTAACCATTGCACTTAGGTCTGTAAAGGCATGACACCGAAACAACAGTGTTCATGATAATATATTGCCGCCGTCTCTGGGCCAGGATGTGTAATCTGAGGGAGCTTTATGACATTAGAGTGTTTTTGAAAAACTATAGGGCCTCTCTGAATGCAAGTAAAAACAAAATGACACACTGTTTCCCCTTGGAAAATAAAATTAAGGCAATTAGATTAGAACAATAAAGCCAATGGTTATCACAGTGCAGCCTTTTAACTATTCAATTATGCTGTCTTAAGAGGCTGGGGGATCAAATCCTGCCTTGGGCCAATCCACATGAAATGTCAGCTTAATAGAAATGGCTGGGTGTTGCCTCAATTAAATACATGTTCAAACATTTTAAGCAAGTTGAGACAGAGGTGAGGTCAGGGGAGCTTCTACTAGGAATTCAGGATCATGAGGGAATTCAGCTTTTGTACAATAATATCACCATAAAATAACGTTGTGTATTATTTTGGGAATTATTCCCCTCCCCCCCAGTTTCTACTGAGAACACACATGCGTTAATGAGACATTTGGAACAATAAAATCAAGAATTTTATGTCGATAATTAGTGTAAGATGACACAACCCCTCTATCTAATTTAAAGAAACACACATTTGTAATGGAAAATTTGGTCTACAAAGATAAACTTTAAAATCTTTAGAGAGACTCGTAACTTAAATCTACGGTTCCAGGGTGGTTATGATCCTAGGAAACAATGTTCTTAACTCTTGCAAGAAAATCACATGGTCTTCACTACCTCGCCGCTGACCTTTATGTTGTGTTCACTTGCACAAATCCACAGCTATCTCCAGTTTCCAGAGCAGAAGCCGATCATGTCTGCGTACTTGTCTGTTAAAATGCCTGACCTCTGACCACTGCAGTAAACAGACTTATTGGGTTATGTCTGTTCCTCCAACAAGTTAAAGGGTCTTGGAGTCAGAGGACGTCACTGACGAGACGGCAAGGGGTCAGGAATTAGAAGGCAGGCTGGTGGGAGGTATGAACAGCAGGAGAGGGAGAGTTTTTGACCTAGATGCAGCCGTCTGAGGTGATAAACACATGGATCCTTCTATTGAAGTCATCGAAGCAGTAAAGAGACCTTATTTTGGAGATGGTTTTCAACTGGCAGAGGTCACGCAAACAAAATTGCAGGTTTACAACCAAAAAGAAGCACCTCATTGTGCATATCAGCACCCACAAGGTTGCAAGCTGAATTTGTCCAATCAATCAACAATATTGTGTGATTGTTTGACATTTTGCATTAGTGTGTCTACGAGTATTTATTCCCTATCTTGAAGGGCTTGTGAGTGGGGTCTGTTCCCCATTGAATTCGTATGCTCCTCTAGCTGACGTGGCGGCCATTAAACAAACAGACCCCCGTGCCTCAGTGAGTAGAGAGGCATTTGTTTGCAGGAGCGTATTCAACAGCAGTTCATTAGCCTTGGAGAACCTGCCAAATTCACTTTTGTTTGGAGTATACAGCTGGCCTAATTTGATCCTCAAAACAGAGGATCACATTTCGCTTCCAGATATCCAAAGACGGACCAAGGTGATGCTGCAGCTAATGTGAGGGCCAAATAACCTCACATTTATTCAATGCCAGTTGACTGTAACGAGAGATAAAGCTTAGTGTTGTCAATCTAAACCAGAATCAAGGTTTTATAGGAAACAGACTTGCTCAACATTTTGTCATAAGGCCTTTCAGAGCTCCAATGAGAGCATCAGTCCTCCCTCGCCATCCTTTCCGAGCTTCCCTGCAACCTTCCAACTTGGCATCCCCAGGGGAGCCTTCAGCCCATGTCTACACTAATTGCTCATTGATACAGATTGTGATTATCTGTGCTTACGGGGTAATTATGTAGTGTCAGAGTCACTAAATCAGGGTTGGAATGAGGCTATCACAGTGTTGGCTCTCCGGGGATTAAGGGGGGTATGTCTGGGCTCCTGCGTTATCTCGATTCCTCTCCCGTCCTTATCTCCAGAGCGTGAGCCTGGAGAGAAACAACAGCCGGGCCACAGCCAAAGCAGACAGATAGTTGGAGTGCCAGGCATGCAATGCAAAGACACAGAGAGAGAGAGTGATCCACACACAGACACATGCATGGCTCATTGTGTTGCCTTTGTGTGCGCCAGTATGAACAAATTCCATTTCACACTGAAAGATGAACATTGTGAAAGAAAAGAACTGTTTAGTTTAACGATTTAATTGAAATTTGGCTGTGAGTTCGGCTCCAACATCATCGTCAGCCTTGGTCTGTTTTTTTATATGTTTCACCAAGCTTTTATATGGAGCCCAGAATTTATACGTCCAACAAATACTGACTAAACCGGTGGTCGAACATTTTATGGCTGGGTGTTTTGACATCATATCATGTGGTATTATATACAGCCTGTGCGGCTGCAACGCCAGGCCAAGGCTGACCGAGTGCCACAATTGTCTTAGCTTCCATTTGTTAAACTGAATGAGAGCCCATGGCACAAAACAACACCAGCACAATGAGTTCAGGGAAAGCATTATGCCTGACTGAAAAAGTGCACTTTTGTGCTTTTTTTTAATTTTAATGCATAGAGGGAGAGATCAAATGACTCATATATTTTAAATGACCCACATTTCACTTGTGTGTGATCTGTTTTTAAAGGGAACCATAGTTCTGATTTACTGTTTGTGAAGAATGAACAATACTTCCAATACAATATCCTCTCCGTATCCATTCCCTCTTCACTGAGTGTGTGTGCATGTGTGTGTTGTATGAGCTCTACCAGTTCGCAGTCAGCAGGGGTGCCTGTCAATCAGAGCAGTAGTAAGTCAGCCGAGGCATCAACACAGAAATTACATGTAATAATTATTCAGAGACAAACGGTCTGCCTCTAATTGAATTTTGCATCCAGCGACATTCACCTTGGATTTTTATAAATCAGTTTATGTTTCTCAGGCTCCAAGAACTGTGGAGCCTCAGTTGGTAATTTCTCTCTAAATGTTGATGAACTGTTTTCACATCTCCATAATATTTTACAAGCCATGACTACAATCACCACTGTCAGTGTCATGATGCACTGCATTTTGTATCATTCCAAGTCACCTGATTTCCAGTTGAGGTAAACATGTTATGTTGCAATATGTCCACCTGCCTTGAAATCAAAAGTTTCAAAACGGATGTCCAGTGATGAAAATGCCATGCAAACATTTTTGTTTTTACTTTTCATGAAAACTTAGTGTAGTGTCCTTATAAAATGTATTGCCAGACAAAAACGTAGGACCATGCTGTAAAGATAAAATTTATAGACAATGTTTTCAATATCTGCACAAGGCAACCACAGTAGACACGATCATGGTCATGACAAATAAACTATGGTTAGGGTATAGTTCATGTTAGCCAACTAAAACACCTGGTTAATGTTAGGAAAAGATTGTGGTCACGGTTAATAAAAAGACAAACATTACTTTTAGGTCTGTGATGGGACACAAACCCAGATCTACTGCATGAAAGACGCCAGACACGCTACACAACCACCCACCACCCCCACTCCCACCCCCACTCCCACCCCCACTTCACACTCTTAATTCCCGTTTCTCTACATAATGGGCACACTACTTTCTGCATTGGCATCTTAGCATTCAACGTAAACTGTGATGTGCGGAAGGGTTCGTTAATTCTTTGGATACTGGGCTGAATTTTACAATTTTACCAAAATCATACAATGACAGCATAAAATAAAGAGCTTCACAAATGTCTGGCAAGTTGGCAACCTACCAAAAAAGGAACACAGCCATGCAGCCCTGTCATGGTGAAAATAATATGGATTCCATATGTCAAACGTTCTTTCAAATGAAGTCAGAATGTTTCTCATCAAAACAGAGAAATAGGGAACGTTTCATAGAATAATAATACTCAAGTCTGAGAATATTTCTCCGTAAGCCCTTGAACATTTCTGTTTCTGCAGCTGCACAATGTAACAGCTACATCTTCTCATGACAACTTTCAAGTTCTGAAGTATCTGCTCTGATGACAGAAACTTCCCACGACCCTGCATCCATTCTTCAAATACTCTCTTCCTCTTTCTCCTTTCTGAGGTCTTCCTTCCATGTTGGAGCATTAAGAAAGTGACTTTTTTTCTTGGCTCTTTCTTGTCTCTGGCAACAGTTGTTCGGCTTTAATGGGGGTCTTGAGAACTGGACAACATTGTGGAAACCTATAATGTCACTTGGAGCACATCCACTTGGCTTGAGACATTACATGTAAAAAGTTGTGATATGTTAAGAGAACTCGTGATTTGCTTGCAGCTCTGGACAGCGGAGATGGAAACGGCTGCTCAAATCATATGTAAATATGTTTATGAATTCAAAATGAATTTTCTAATTGGACTTTTGGGACATAAGCTTAGTCACTTTCTTGGTGATAGTTAAATGAAAAGAGCAATACTACTTTCACATCTGTAAGGTAAATATCAAGCTGGAGCCAGCAGCCCGTCAGCTTAGCTTAGCATAAAGACTGGAAACGAGGAAACAGCCAGCCTGGCTCTGTAGAAAGGTAACAAAATCAGCCTACCAGCTCCAATAAAACTCACAAATTAACACATTATATCTTGTCTGTTAAATCTGTTCAGAAAATAAAATGTAAAACTTTTACTGGGGCTTAAGTGCTGGACTGTATTTTGGCCGGGAGCAGTGACTTCCTGGAGTCTCCGCTGGTTGCCTGCAACTGTTTTTACACTTTGGTTTTCTTCATATTTACTGTTCAGACATGAAAGTGGTATCGATCTTCTCATCTGACTCTCAGCAAGAAAGCGAATAAGCATATTTCCCAAAATATTGAACAATTTATTTTAAAGAATGAAAGTGACTTTCAATGTTTCGCTAGTTTTGTTACCACTTCCCCTAACATATCACTAATTAACATATCAGCCCTTATTTAGAGTGACAATTAGAATTAAGGCATGCAACCTTCCAGCTCTCCATACAGCCCCTTGCCACTGACTGACATAACAAATACTATATATAACCGCAATGACTACACCAATAACCCATGTTTAGTGTTTTTGAAGGTCTCAAATTAGATGCTTGTCAGTGACCCAAGTTCCCTCAAAGCAGGCGTAAACAAAGCATTGTATATGCTTTTAGTGCCCTATTCCAGCTGCTCTTACTGTATTTAGATTATGATTATGGCTTTGTCTCATTTAATGTCTGCATTCAACCTCCATGTATTATGGTGACCATGCCATTGCTGTTTTGCCATTGCTTTGCACGCTATTTGCTTCATGGGTATTGCTGGACTCTCATCCCTTTTCTTTCTGATTTGCCTTTCTTATCTCCCACTTCAAACAAAAGTCCCCCCCCACCACCTCAACATTGTCTAACAGCCGCTAAAGATGCTCCTGCTGCTTTCAACTCACTTGTAGCTTCCCCCCTCCATTTCACTGTCAATGCACGGAATACAGATAATCAGCAGAGCATCCCTTTGTTGTTGCATGGCGGGGATGGGGGTATTTGAGTTAGATCTCCTGGATAACATTCGGAGCACCCAGATTTCATTTCACGCAAGGCTCTTTCATGCTGACAGAGTTGATCATACTGGGATGCTGATATGGTTTATTATTATTTTTGAGAATGTTTGAGAGGGAAACCTCAAACTCACCAACTTCAATATGTTACTCTTAAGTATAAGGGAAGCTTGAAATGTGATAACAAAACCAATGTATGAATAGTAGTTCATGTTTTCTCTTTCTCAGGCTCCCAAGCTGTCTGCCTTCCCATCTGTTTGCTGACACTCTTTACTGGAAGAGGAACTGGGAAAGCAGAAAGCAGACTCCCGCAGGCAGACAGCTCAGCGATGTTGCTTTTTATGGCATGATGGACTGGCCTTATCGGTGGCCATTCTGGCAAAGCTGGCAGACTGAAGAGTGAGATCAGATCAGGGTTTTTGTTTTGATTTCCTCAGACTTCTTATCTCTGAGTGAGTTGGGTGGAATCCAGCCGCAGACGTAACGTCCAGAGAGGAGACGACACGCTATGGTTACAGGTTATCTCTGCTCAGACACGCGCGACCCATCTTGGCTCATCATGGTTACCTCTCCAAACTGTTTGCATGCATTTTGGCCTGTCTATTCACCTTGATACTTTGTTTAATGTTGATTGTTTGGGTTGTAACTGCCTTTCCATTTTCTCTTGATTCCTGAGCAGCACATAGTTCTCAGCTGACCATTTAAAGGCATAGTTTGACATTTTGAAAAATTAGATGTGAATGTCCATACCATTCTCATGTCTGTACAATAAATAGAAAAGCTACAGCCAGTCAGCTCAGTGTAACATAAAGACTGGAAACAGGGATGAAAAGCTAGCCCAGGGCTGTCCAGGTAACAAAATCCACCTACTGGCACTAACTAACACAATTAACACGTTAATATTGTGTGTTTAAGCCGTGCAAAAACCAAAGTTTAAAAACTACAAGTTGTAGTTTAATGATGTTATGTGCCGGACTATTTCTTGGCTAGACTTCCTGGAGTCGTATCACAGTGAAGTTGCCAGGCAACAAGCTGGCTCCATAAAGTTACACTGATATGAGAGTGGTACTGATATTCTCTCCAAACGCTAAGCGTATCCTCAAAATGTCGAACTATTCCTTTAATCAATCATGAAACGAATCATTTGGATTGATACGACAACTGTTACTGTCGTGGTTTCTTTGCTCACAGGAGACAGATTAATTAAAGGCTGTATCTGTATGTATGAAAGCTTTGGTAAATCACAGATTTCATAGGTCTTTAAATAAAGTGTACCGTTATCCTGAATTGTACTGGTCACTCAGGTGGCACATTCTAACGTAAGCCATGTGAATGGAAAGTAAACACATAGAGAGGGTCGCTACAGGAGGCGGAAACAAATATTTTGGTAGGGTGATATATCACCTGGAGAGTGACTGTGAGGTTCTAGTATCTGCTGTATTCAGAGGCCCACATTAGCAGCCGCACATTGCATAAACCAATAACTCTCACCTCCATGTGTAAACCTTTTTAAAGCAATATTTACAACACCCGAACTATATCTCCAAATGAGGATCATTTATTTTGGATTACTTTAAAGAGTGTTTACCGGGATTCCTGTCAGAGATGCTGTCATACATGAGAAGATTGTTTACAAGAGTAGAGAAGGCTCTTCAGAGCTATATACGGCATCTGTGAACGTATTTGTCTTCAGATAAAACTATTAATAGTCCCCATTAATACATCCTCCATATCCTCTTGTTAAAATAAGTAGGGTAGTAGGGTGCCTTTGGGTGCCTGGTACAGCTGATAACATAATACACCCCAATAAAACAGGATGGGAAGAAATGTCAGACTACTCTATATCATGTCAAGTTCGAGGAATGCCCATATCTTACATATTCCAACTTTCCCCCCTAGGAGAGAATAAGGGTCATTTCTCAAAGTGGAGAAGACTTATCCTCACACTTAAAACAGAGCTCATCTGTCTCCTGCTATCAGGACATGCCTCGCTGAGGAGCAAAAACAAAACAGTTCCTAGCAATGCACAATGAGCTCATGTACAGTGAAGCATCATGGGAATACTCACTTCTTAACAAAACCAGGCCCCGAGAGTGTGGATCGGGGTGAATGTCTTGCCAGACTCAGAGCTTTTCCCTCTTTTGGCCACAAACGAGCTTCACAGAGAAGTCATCAAACTCAACACAGCATTACCCATAAAACTGATTCATTCCCATGAGGAGGATTTCCATAAGTCGCTTTTGAGATTTTAAATCCCACCTCGTATATTTTCGAGATGATTGATGTGCCCTGACATGAACAATCTCTCTGTTTTACTTTGCATTTATCTTATTTTCATAAGGCCACTGTAAACATAGTTAGTGCTTCTGTTTGTTTATACCAAGTCGCCCATGGAGATATGACTCTTCAGGACACCTCTTGTGCCAGGGCCAGATGGCGCCTCTTGTCTCTTATTCAGTGCGGGTTATAGGTCCATTATGAGTTAGAGTATCATTCAGGGAAAAGATGAGTAATTGTCAATAGGATCAATAGTCAAGTGTTTTCTATTATATTCGCCCGCCACTTTCATCCAACCACAAATGCAGATATGTTTTATCATCCCCATTCATCTGGGGAGATAAACCAAGCTTGTTCTGACCTGGGAGACATTGATATGGAGGGAGTCAGATGGGTGGTAGAGGGAGGAGGTATGAGTTCAATCTGAGTGAAGAAGTCTACTACACTGTCATAGTACTTGTGGAGATATTGCGTTACATGCAGAGATGAGAGGAGCGGTGTCGTCCTCTTAGAAGTGGCGATGTCCTCCTCTCTTTCTTCAGGGCATTCCACACACACCAGGTCCAGGGAGCGGCTCACGTCAGACGATCCTCTTTCTGCTTCATACAAGGCCGACAGGGTGTCGTCAGAGGGCTTTACCGGCGGTGTCTGTGAAACCTGAGAGCTGCTGGACAGGCTTCACACTGGGGGGCAAGAGGTGATGCACACCCCAAGTAGTGGGGAAACCGTGGCTTGGTGGCCCGCCACAGGGCTGCCTGAGTGTGAGGAAAGCCAACCCGCCGCCTCTAAGAGGATCAAATTTCCTCACAACTTGTTGCCCAATGCTATATAAACTCTGGCATGCGGTGTTGACACCTGATCCGGACTAAAAGGGCCGCTGGAGAGATTCTCTGCACCCACCGTGTCCCCTGCTCTTTCAAGTCCACTGCCTCCTCCTCTTGCCCAGATCAACTCACTGGCATGGTCACCCTTCATGGGGCCCCCAGTGGACCTCCTACACACAGCTCTCACCTAGGCTCAGTCATCGCTGCTCTGCTAATGAGGGTCTCAAGGGACAGTCTGCCACAACTAAGGGGACGCTGTGAGACCAGGGAGTTCCCTTTAGCTACTGTGAAGAGGGAACCTCCCTCCTGGACTTTAATGTGTCCCAATGTGTGACAGCTGTCCGTCTGCCTGCCAAAACACTCCAAATGTGAACCGAACAGGCCTCAATCACAAAAATTGAATGTGGCTTTAAAATGGAGATTTAAAGGGGCACGCCACCAATTTTAATCATCAAAATCAGTTTAGTCGCCATGGGGAGAACTTCTCAGCCATTAAAAACAGTTATTTAATGTTTTCTGAGGCACTGAGGGGAGTTTTTTAAAGATTGAAATTGTACCTGACATTTACCCAGAAGGGAGAGTGTAATGAAAGACGCTATCAAATTGCATTATGGGAAACATGGTGTTTAAAGTTTTTGGATCTTGACCCATACTGGGGACTAAAAGTCAGGATATCTCCACATCTGCTGCATCTGTCTCTTTCAAGTCCTTCAACGTATGGGAGTGGAATTCTACATCCCTTTTCGTGCCCCTTTAAGGTGTTCGCTTGACACAATGTAGACCTCATACTTCAATATATTAGTAGTAATGTTTAATATAAGAAGCCCATTTTTCTGTTTACATCTATGCAGTCATGTTGTATAATGTATTCATTGCATTATGGATTTTTTCAGTAGAGTTGCACTAATGTCTGATGAATTTGTATTTGAATTATGGCTTTCACAACACCTTGTTAAGGAATATTTTCATGTTTTGGATTTGTTCCAAACAATAAACTTACACTGATTGAGTTAACAATGATTATTCACCTTGATAGTATGGCCGATATGCAATCATTTGGCAACTCATATTCATGAAAACAGTGAATGATGGAGGTTATCTTTATCCCTTTGCACATGTACAGTAAATATGTCGGTAGTGCAAACAAGCAGCTGAATTAACCTAAGCCATTAAAAACCTTGACCACCATTACAGCAATAAACAACTCAAGGTTGGCAGTTCCACGAGCCCTGAATGGAGTAATGAGTGCTACAAGCATCAATTATTCAACTTTATTGATATGAGTTTTTTTTGCTCTTCTTACATCGGAAACCTGATGAGCTGGCAGCCTCTGAGAGATGTCCACAGTCTGCCATAAATTTATCATAACACAGGAATCTGGAGGTCAATATCACGTACTTCTGTGAAGATCAAGCTAATGCACACGGTTGCCTGAGTGTTGTCAGCTCGGAGAGATGGACCGGGGAGGAGAGATTGAGCATGAAGTGGAAACAGAGGAGCAATGAATGGCTACATCCTGGAATAAATCCAGATGTGCAACACACCAGCAATGCCTGCCTCTACACTCAAAGAAGTCCTTAAATTAATAATAGAGACAATACGTATGTGAAAGACATGTTTTTCTCTTTACTAGACTACTATGAGTACACAGGCTTTAAATGAACGTGACATAACATTTCAAGTAGTTCTCCTCCAATTGTGCATTAGTAACTTTACTTTTGAACCACACTGCTATCGACTGCATAGGCCTCTGGTTGTTGTGTCAGTGTCAGCTTGAACAATCCGGCCTGTGACCTCCGAGATGCCTTAAGCTCTTTGGAGAGTCACTTCAGATGAGGATTAGGACTGGGTGAAGAAGAAGAATTCAGCAACAGGAGACAGCTCTTTTTGTTTCAGCAAGCAGGGAAACAGAGAATGACCACATATTTCTGCGAAAGCTGCAAAGAATTGGAGCAAGAGAGAAAAAAAGAGAGATTAAAACACCAGAGGGCCCCTCTTTCTTCACTCAGGATGTTGTTTATATTGTTGACAGGCCTTTTAACCTCCCTAAGCTCATTCTGTAAGGTCTCTTTGGGAGCCCACTATGGGCTTGTAGCCTGTGGAGCCTCCATTCAGCCTGTATCCAGTCAAGCAGTTGCATTATTTATGAGTGCTGCGGCTGTTATTCTGACTCCCTTATTGAGATTGTTGATACCTCATCATGGAACAAAAATAATGAGGGGACAATAAATTTAAGTGCCGTCAACAGCCACTTGAGGGAACAACACATCAGGTTTCTCTCCCCCAGATCTTGATTTCATCAGATTCGTCTCAGCGTCTGATATGTTTTCCTTTTGGACAGGTCCGATGGATTGGCCTCGAGGCCCATTTCACACTGGATTAGTTTCCATTTCAAACCCCTGCCCAACCCCCACCTCCTATATCGCAGACATGAACTAAGGTTAAATCCTCAGAAAGTCTTTTTCATCTTTTGTCATGGGTCCAAAAGCAATGTGACAGAAGTTTGCTTTTGGGGTATAAATTATGTTGGGTTAGGCCAAAAACAGACTCTAATCCAATTGTTTGAAATGGATCAAAGAATCACAGACAGTGTTGAATAAACGGGCAGAAGATGCAATCTCATGCTAAGCCTTCACTGCTGCATGTAAACTGGCAACAATACTCAAAAGACCACCAACATACAGTACAGTACATTCCTCTCTTCTCCCTTATCAATGCACTTCCTGCCTCTCACACAGTATATACTCAGGTAAACAAGTATGTCAATGCACATGCCTAAAGATGCACAGACATTGCAAACAGAATATAGAGAATATACACACACAAGCACACACCTGCCAGACTGAAAGTGCACAGACCGTTTCTCGTAAGGGAAGTGTTTTAAGTAGACAGCTGTACATGTATAAGCCATGAGCTCCTCATCAGCGAGCGTACTTCCAGATGTGAACACAAATCGGTCACTCAGAGCAACCTCACTCTCCATCTCCACATGCATGCACAGAACGAAATGGGTGTTTGTTTCAGGGGAAATCATAACAGGAAAGAATTCAAAAGCGGAGCGCTACCCCAGCCGAGGGGAACGTTCAGCACATCTCATGCTCTGGACAGATGCCTCATTAACATCTGTCCACATAGCATCTGTAAATGACAGAAAATCATTACACTCAACCAGTCATCTGACCGCATGCTGCAATGACATTCGTGAGAGTACTGGGTACGATCATGGTAACTTTTGCTACAGTTGCTACATATCTACAAATCTTGCATCAACTTCTTCTCATCGTATTCTGTTATCAATTAGCTCTTTGTCCTGTTGCTGAATCAGTATTAACTCTTGTCCTGTAACACCTCATCACAATAAACTTCCAGTCACACCACATTAGCCGGACTTAAATGAGGCCAGTTTTGGGAGTAAAACCACTCCTGCTCTGACCCTTTGACTCCAGTTCATGCATCCCTCACATTCTCTCACTTATTTGCGGTGCATGCTAACAGACCAGAGAGTGATATAAAACACTCAACTCTGAGGTACATGGGGCATGTGTTTCTCACATCAGATGTGATTATCTGCATCCTTGATAACAAGTTTAAGATATAATAAAAATATGATAATAAAAAATGTTGATTTTTTTTCCTCTTATATGGCTTGCCCAAACACAAATTGTTCCCATTTAAATCTCCTCTGTTTGTTTGATTAGCAGAACGCCGGTGGGTCAGTGATTACAAACTCAAGCTGCGCTGCCAAATATTGTCCAAATGTACAGATTTGTATTTCAAACTCTAGTGGAGATCCAAAAGTTTACAAAGATACTAAATATGTCAGGCTGAATTTTGGAAAAATGTGTATAAAATGTTGCAGAGTACAACTATAATGCTTCCATTTGATTAAATGGCGCAGCCATAACAAACAAGGAGTCTTGGGTTTGAATAGCTCATTCAGTGTAAACATGATATAGCTTCGATGAAGAGCTGCATCAACTTGATACACAATATATATGATACTGTCTGACAGTGTGCAATAAGATATTTCTGGCCTTAAAGGTACTAAAGTGGGCATAAAAGCAGAAAACAGTAAGTTCTTGGGTTCATTTTAATCCATCTACCATGATTCTGTAAACTGCAACTATTTTCCTGTCCTTTAGCATAGTGACTACTACCCCTGTTGTATTTTGATCGGCATCAGTCTCAAGGAAGTAATAATTGAGTGTGCTCCTTGCTCATTAACAGTGGTTTTGCTCTGGGGCTGTCCATGGCGCTGCCTGCAGGGACTGCAGGTAACAAGCATGAAGACCCTCTTAGCCCAGCTCTCCTGCAGAGTGGCATGAGAAAAAAAGAAACGTAAGGGGTCCTGCTGGCCGGCCTGGCTTCATTAGCGGAGTTAACCTTCAAAAATGTACTGCTGCCTTCTGCTCTGCCCTCAGGTCTGTTATGGCTGAGAGGAAGTTGGAGCAAGACTTGTGTCAAATATACTGTCAACGCGCTAAACAGGAACAGCTTGGACACAGCCAAGTGGCAGACAAGAGTCCCGCTGGGCAGAGAAAAGTTTGTTAAACACTACAGGAAGTTAAGTGCCTTCCTTTCAAATAAAATTGCCTCCTGTCTGCAAGAAAATGTCTTAGTTTCAAGCTTAAACTTTTATTTGATAACAATCAGGGAACTAACTGAATGAGGACCCAGCACACCAGTAAGAGAACTTAGCTGTGGCTACAACATAATCTAACCTCACTACTGAGTGACTGGTAGTGTTTATGGGACATCTCTGTAAGGTAATGTACCAGCTGTCTCTGATCATGGTTTCATGATGCAATTTTTGGATTAGCGGTCACTGGATCCAAAGACCATTTGCAATGTGGCATGGATGATATCACGACATGAAAGAAGAAAGTAGTTGTCCTATATGTATTAAGTATACTCAGTAATTATGATGCCCTCCCTGCATCTTGTACTGGTTTACCTTTCTCTGGAGACCAGACTCTCACTCTAAAATAGGGGAAGTATTATATGACCTGAAACTAACTCAAAGAAGCTGTGGAATTTTTTCAAAATGGATATGTATTGATGTCAAATGATAGAGGCTGGTCTGAATCAGTCTTTTGGAGTCTAAATTAATTAAATACAAAGAAGACCAGCACTGAACAAAAATCAGTCCTATAATGTCCACACTGCTTTTATTTCAAAGCTACATCTTTGACTTTAAGATGAGTCTGAACTCATCTGGATGAACTTAAACAGAAAATGAAGTGAGACCTAAGGTGATGCTGGCTCACCCAGGTGTCACACCTTTGTTTCCTTAATTTCCTCTGCAGAGCACCCTTGTGCTCCGTGTGAGGCTGTTTCACGCCCCCCCACCCACCCCCCATCCTCTGCTGGCTGGAGGCCTGATGAGGTCCAGATGTGGTCCAGATGAGGCCCCTGTCTGATGCAGGGACCAGAGAGGAGCTGTGGACTCTAGGGGCTCATCAAACTGCCACAGGTTCAGCTCAGATTGATTTCTGACATGGAGGTGCATGTTCTACCATAGATTCAGTGCTTTTATACTGTAAAAAGACCTTTTATAATTTTCTATAGCCCATGAATTTTTATAAAATGTAAATGCTCTCTCTGATCACATGTACTTTGGACGGGATTTCTTTACTCTGTCTGCACATGCTCTGCCAGTGTGAGTTATGTGCTGATTAATGCTTCAGTTTGTTGCTTCAGTACAAAAATAAACCAGTATATGCAATTACTCAAATGAAGTTTGCCGGTAGTGGAGTGATAGCTTCTGTGTCTTGCTAATGTCAGAACCATTTTTTGTAATTAATTACTGTGAAGCATGTAGACTGGACAGCTTATTCATTAATTATTCCTAATACCTCATTAATATTGGTGCTTATTTGGGACTTTTGGGAAATTAGATCAATTTAATTCGAAAGAAAAAAAATGGGCTTGTGTACAGTCCTGGTTATGTGTTTATATGCTAGCAATATTAGCTTTCAGCCTCTCAGACAACCAATAATGATGTTTTGTCATATGATTAATGTCAAGCTTGAGTGTGTGTGTGTGTGTGCATGTATATATGTAGGAGGACCAGTTACGATGTTAGCATGTGTAAAGTGTGACTATGGTACAGTGCAGGCAAAGCTCATTCCTATCAGGGAGGGCTCCCCATGGCAACAGCTGCATGATGTCAGATGTTGAGCAGAGATTGGACAGATGTGGCGATTTGAAGTATGCAGGAGATTAAGCCTGTAGTCTTCAGAGAAATCAGAAATGTTAAGCGAGTGTACAGCGGTACAGAGACGTAATTTAGGCTTAATTTTTGAGCCTGATGGGAACGTAAAGGACATGAAAAAGAAAATTGAAACAACAAGAAAAAAACAGGTTTAAAGAAAATATATAAATGGAAACTCTGTTCACAGTTTCAGACAACACATGACTTATTCATACGAAATTCAGTTACTTAACATGTTTGGCAAAGGTTTGACTTGCCTCATTAACAACCTGGGACATCCTTAATGCTTCTTATCGGTCAGTAAAACTTTACAGGAAATAATCACCTATCTCTTTTGTTTCTTTTGTTTGGCACAGGTCAGAGGTTGATGTGTGTTGGACATGCTTAAAGTTCACTGACAGGCCATGTGAATTCCTGCAGGCTCAGGGCTCAGCATCCTTGGGAAGCTCCATGGACAGTCAATTGAACAGGATTAGAGATATTCCTAATTGCTCATAATTCCTGTGTGCTGATTATATGTGTCTCAAGCTATTGCGTCAGCTAAATGGATCTCCTGACACAACGGCAGACCTGAGGATTATCCAATGCAGCAGGGAGAAATGCAGCCTGATTTATCCAATTATCTTTTCTTTGTTGAAATTTTTCTCATAAGCCTCAGGTCAAAGCAGTGGGACAAAGAGACTGTGGCAGATTTTTTTTATATTTTGTCTTTGCAGGGAAATGTCAAAAACATGAAGAGTAGAGTCATTTGAATCTCAAAATTACATATTTTTCTCATGATATCTAGATTTTTATTTTATCCAGGTTTTGAAACATCTAATTTCTGCTGCCACTCCAATGTAATAATTACATAATTACATAATTACATAATAATAAAAGCTGAATGGAATTTCATTTCTGGTGTTTAAACCATTAAAAAATTACTTTTGAAAAACTCAACAGCAGTGTGTCTTTCCAGAAACAATGTGCTAGTTACTCAGCATAACCCACAGACCACACTGTGAGCAGTTTTCTTTGGAACTACTTTCTACTGAAGAAAAACCCCCAATGAAAACTGTTCACAGCGAGGTCTCTGCTGTGGTTACGAATTAAGAATTATAACAAAACCCATTTGTACTTTTGAACTGTTCACATATTAATGTGTAAAGTTCATCTAATTTAGCAAAATATATGTATCTCATAAGCCTGTGTTAAACACGGTGCTTTCAGTGTCACTTCCAGTCAGTAGCACATTGATGTTAAAGTGGGATTGTGGCCAGTGAACTATGACAGAGTGAGCTTCCTCGCTGGCCCACAAGCTCACATTCAAAAACAGCATTTTGGCCAAGGTGATAACATGACTGTGTTTCCAAGTTTCTAGTGTTAAATTGTATGGTACGTGATTATGTATTTTGTCTTTACAGGGAAATGTTATCCAAAGCCTATTTTCTTTGTCTCCTTATAGTACACCCAAGCTTAGCTCACACACAGATGAGGGATTTTATTTTGTCCACAGAAGTGTCTTCAAATAACTCTTAGCCTATTACAACCAATAACATTGCTACAAAAATACAAGTAAAGTAAAATGTAAAGAAATACAATATCCTGTGGAAAAATGACCCAAACAAACATGACAGAAACTACAAAACATCTTCTGGAGATTTTTGGTGATTAGACCAAGAACAAAACTTAAATAAAAACTCTGATACAGATGTATGTATATTAAGTCCAATCAGCTTGCTAAACACATGAGCAAGTCATGTGGTC
Source organism: Enoplosus armatus (assembly GCF_043641665.1). Taxonomy (NCBI): domain Eukaryota; kingdom Metazoa; phylum Chordata; class Actinopteri; order Centrarchiformes; family Enoplosidae; genus Enoplosus; species Enoplosus armatus. The sequence continues at coordinate 15,798,129 of NC_092182.1, read as the reverse complement.
ACATGTTTTCCATTATGTGGAGCGCTGTACAGTTTATAAAATGTTAAAAGAGTCTGTTCTCTTGCTAATGTATGAAGGCAGGGCTTTACATGTTTCCTGTGTCTATGACCCGTAGAGTCCCTGTTCTAGGCGCATGCATGTGGTGACGCTTCTTTGGCCTCATGTTGTTGTGTTTGGCACCCGATGCACAGAGCCACAGAAACTTAATCCTGTGTTGCTCTTTTATTTGACCTGAAAATTACCTGTTTCCTTTAGGGCAAAAAAAAAAGTTAAAATTGTATGAGCCATTGTATTAACAGCTTGCAGCAGCTCAATTTACGAGAATAATTCATTTAACTCTACAGCTACTATATCCATCACCTACCTTATTACCAAACGCCTCAAAGCGGGTCAGATAACTGCCTTTTTCACTTCTCAGTAAGAAGCTGTGAAATCATATCAGCACCTTTAGTATAATGCAGTCTACCTTTATCAGCACTGTCTCCAATATCAAAGCTTGTATTGTGATTGAACACCCAGAGAATCCAGGTAGATTTCTAAAGCAGAGGAGGAGAGAGACAAAAAGTACTGATAATTAATGGCTGTCACAGGATACGGAGTGGATGCAGAACGATTACAGATGACATATAAATTGCTGTGTAATTTCAGATGCGATGGGCGTTTTCTGTTGGAGCAGGTCTCCTCTTGTACTGCCTGACAGATGATATTCAGATGGAAGTCGAGGCCAGAGGGATAACATGCCATTGTTGAACCATTTGATATGCCAAGGACATATAATGGTCCAGGCCACATGCAGAACAGCAGATCAAACACCTTCTAAGATTTCAGGAGAACGCGGTGTAACACAAAACAAGCTCTTAGAGAGACCCACATCATTATACTCTAGTCATTATACAAATTGTAGTACCAGGTCAGGAAATATTCTCACTCATTAAACTGTTGAAAGTTGATTTTGTGTGTAAGACATGTAAAGAGAAACACCATTTATTCAGATTTCTGAAAGTAAACAATGTGGCTTTCCATTGACTGGATTGTTAACAACCTTGGATACTTGGTGGTATCAACACAATCCAGTTTGAGGGCATTCATGGTCACTGATTAGTCAAATATGCCCACACACTGTCTGCTAGAGGGCCTCATCAAGTTTCCTTGTTTGATTTATGCCTAAACAGCTGCAGAGGTGGCACGCACGCCAGCCTGGCCTGACTCAAATGCAACATAAAGGTGGGTGCGTCTCTGTAACACAATCTCCTCTCTCGCTCAGCCACTCCAGATACAGTTTGATGATCTATGAAGGTGATTAGGTTCACGTCAAAGGGGAAGACGTGGCAGGCACTGAGAGTCTTAGCTTGTTGGAGGCGATCCAAGCATAGTACAGACAACTGATGATCTCTGTGCTCCTGGATCATGAGCCCCATTAGCTGGCTAACAGCACACCATGATTATCACAACATTTTGATCAATGGTCAGAGAAACGTTATGGCATGGCTGAACAGAATCAAACAGATGCATGAAAGGGCTGGCTGTGAGACAGATCACATGGGATGTGACTCTGATGTAAAAGACAATTTTAGACATATTACAATATTACAATATGAATGTGAGAGAGAAAATCATAGAATGCACACGTATGACATGTTTTGTATTGACATGATGTTGACGATGCTAGTTATTTGATCACCAAATTTATTAAAATGTATTGGGAGGGAGACCCATAATTGCATGGCAATCCATCCAATAGATGTTGAGATATTTCACTCAAAACCACAAATGTGAACCTCATGTTGGCGCTACAGGAAAAGTCAGAGGATCACCAAAGGCATTAGGATTCATCTTTCGGGCAACAAGGATATCCGTAAAAAATGTCATTGCAATCCATCCAATAGTATCCATCTAATAGCTCTTTCAGTCTGAACCAAAGCAGTGAACCAACTGACTGACATTTCCATTACGGTTTCAATACAAGGCCAGACCAGATGTGGCATGTTAAGGTTTCTATGTGATATGGGCATCCTGTTGAATAAATGCAATCCAATAAATCTTTCAATGTCCCAGCATGTGCACAGATAAAGAGTAATCCCACATCCAAATCTAATCATAGTGCAATCATAGCAGTCCAGATTTACAACTTACACGACAGATTCTGATGCTAGATATAATGGATGCAGCTTCGGTTTTACAGTTTACTGGGACATAAAGACAGCTACATGAGATCAGATGATGGTGTACTGTAGAGCTTTGTATTATGCATCATGGTTTTGCAACTGAAAATCATAAATTAAAGTACACTTGATGCAAAAAGCCTGCTTGCTTGGACATCAGACCTGCATTAAGGGGAAGTGACTGTCCTCATTACCCCTCCAGACCTGTTTACCCTGTCTCCACTTTGTGAAGCTATCAATCAGGTCCTGCTAACAGTAATCATTCACTGCTCAGGGCTGTCGAAGCTCTTTGGACAGGTAGAGGGGGTGTAGGCCCTAATAGGACCACCCAATCTGATCTGTGATTGAGAGGGGGGACTGTGTCGTGGCGACATGTGGTTCCTCCCGTTTGGATTGAAGTTGGTAGACTTGTTGTTCAACACACCAGCTCTACAGAACCCCTGTGTGAAATTTCTAAATTAAAAGGTTCACCAATGTGACACGCGGAAGAGGGCTTAAAAGAACATGTGCAAGGATAAGAGGCAAGAATCACTGTGTTGACACTAATTAGGGAGTGAAAGAACTTAGAACTGCAAAAACACTTCGAAAAAGTCTGGGATTTCAAAGGTAAGAGTCAAAGATCAGATGCAATAGGGCAGAAACAACTTGAAAGATGCTCTCAGCACACTTATTTGCATGCAGACGTTCTGAGCAATGATATTCAAAGATGGAGAGGAGGGCTAAACAGAAGTGCCTGATGTGATGTTTAGTTGAGCATCAATATATTGACTACTGAACTGGTTTTGGTGATTTATTATTTGCTGTTTTAACAGCCCAACCAAAACATAAGCTAAGAAAATACTTTCAAACAAGGATCAAGAAAGCAGTGAGACAGTGTAAAGATATGTTAGTATGCTGCTGTCGCATTATGTAACAATACCACAGACTATTTTCTTTTATTCTTTATATAAGGTTAAATAGTAGTTTGATTTTGGCAAGTGAAACACATTTGGTAAAGGGTTAAAACCCTAAGAAGATTCAGTACTGTGAATTTTAGTAACTAGAAATTATGGGAAAGTTTAGGAGAGGTTTTAGTTAGATATAGGAACATAAAATGTACGCTTCACTTGCGCTACTCTCATTGTGAATCAGTACTTACTAATCAAAAACTGAGTTAAAGGATTTTGACCGTGATAGAATGAATGGTTAAATACATAGTTCTCAGTTAAAGCATAATTTAGACATCTATTTTAACCAACAGGAAACTGATGGTTCATTACAATCCCAAGATAGATGCATTACAGTGAGAAAAACACTTTTTTTTCCTGAAAGCCCAATTGACAGAATTATTTCTCTCCTGAACCTCAGAAATTCTCAAAGAACTAGACCTCTGCTAACATACATGCAGATGCGTTGCCACACTTGAGGTTTAACAGGCTCCCATTAAGACACACACACATTACAGCACGTCTCTCTTTGCTCTCACACCTACGCTGCATTCAGGGACCGGCTGCCCCAAATGGCTGTGTTGTCGTCAGTGCTGTCTCCTGGGAGGCGAGAGTGTCTCAGGCTTTCTCAGCTATCATTGAGTGTGCGAGGCACTTAGATGCAAAACACAGAAAGAGAGGAAATGAAAGGCTGATAGGTAGACGATCATTTAAAACATAAAGCTATAGATGTAGTTTAAAAATCATGTATATACATGTGGGGGCATTTTATCTGGCACTTAACATCCCTGGTGCAATGTGCAGTTTGAGGTCTGTGTTTCTGAAAGAGACAAAATGATTAATTGCCTCTGTTTGTCACACAAGGGGTCCTCAAGCACTTCGTCTGAAGACAAATGACATTAACAAGACACAAAGACTTCTGTTTCTTTCCAAATGTACAGGCTGATTTTATAAAAATTATGTTTCTTTCAGTTGACTTTCTCGCATATTTCACTGATGTCAAGTTCAAATTGCAAGCAGTAACAGGCAGCGAATGGTAGTCCTGATCTTTTTCTCTTCATGCACAGACATTAATATTAAAAGTGATTTGGTGTGCAAACCCCATTACATACAGAAGATAAGCACAAATGGGGACTTACCTATCATAGTGAAAATCAAGAAGAGTGAATGAGAATGTCTGAGCTCGGATTGTATACAACAACATTTGCATGTCTCCCACCAGCCCCATCCATTCTCATTTGTGTAAGAGTGCAGGCAACGTTACAGATTGCTATAATCCCTCAAAGCTGACAATCGTGATATGGCTGTTAATGTTGTCACTGTACTGGTTTGTGCCTCCAGGACAATGAATAATTTGTACAGTCATTTTCACTCCAGGAATTGGCTTCAACGCAGGTGATTGTGTTACGACAATGCTGTCGTTTACAAAAAATGCACTGAATCTTGTAGAGCCAAGAACGAGAATGAAAATATCCTGAAGCCAGCTTAGAGTGGATCAAGTTGTAACGTCGGGTGAATGAGAAAAGGCAGCAACACTGCGCCTTCATCGGTTTCCCAACACGGTGCTGATAGGTTTATCAGCTGAAGAAAACTAATGTAAACCTACTGCTGATGAAACTAGCCATGTGTCCTGTGGTTCTTTCCATAGAGGGGAAGACTGAGTTGAGGAGGGCTTTTGTTCTGGGGTAAAAAGCTGGTGTTGCAAGCACCTTTCAGCACCCACTGATTCAGTGCACATTCACTGGGCCCCACTACACAGGTATCACCCTGTAAGGAGGTTGAAAAACATAGCTATGTTTCTGTCGTCAGGGGTCTGTAACCGGGATCTGTGTTCCAGCTGTTACAATGCACATTGCCATATTAAACATTTGTGATATCCTGAGAAATACTGGTACTGCAGCAGAAGGAAAGGATCATGCTCAAAGTTTCCAGAAGTATTTTGAGGAGGCAGCAGTGTTTGTGAATTTCATGACAGGGAAAGAAAGTAGTAGATAGACAGGGCACCAGAGGAGGAGTGAGGCTGTTCTGCTGCCTTACCCTCAACTGCCAAGGTGTTCCCACCATAATACGCCAGTAAGCGAAAGGGGGGACATACTGGATCGAGGGGTCTACATTTTACACTCCTGACCCACCAGATGTCACCCTGCCTGCCTTGAACACAGAGTTCTCGTTTCTCTGTCTTCAATGAATGCAACAAGCTCCAAGTTAACTTTCAAGTGGCAAGACATCACAATATATACAGTTCAGGTTTTTAACGTGAGAGAATTTGACACGCACATCAAGATGAATATTTAAAGTTGAATGAAAAATGGCCTTTACATGTCAGACAAGATGGCCAGCTAAAGTCAATTCTCAAATAGCAGAAAAATAAAGGCAGCAGGCTTATAATTTTGGGGTATTTCTAAGACATCAACAAACACAATTTAGACAATTTAAACACAAGCGTAAGCCTGCTGCAAAGGTATCAGCTGCCAGGTTGCAGGTTGAAGTGATGTACATGGATGCATCTGTACAGCATTTATCTGGATATAGAGGGAAAACAACGCAGGCACGAGAAGAAGATGACAGATAGAAAGCAGCTAATATGGTATCAAAATGGACTATTAGAGGTAACATTGTAATGCACAATATAGCAGTAATGGCTGATTGCAAGGGTGGTTATTTCCACTTCATGTGACTTGCAATAATAAACTGAGGCAGGGAAATGACCTGAAATGATGTTTCATCCATATGGCCGCTATGTTAAATTCATCAAACATATTCCCACGGGTTACCATTATTACAGCAAAATGTTAACAACATTACTGCCAGGTATTTCCACACCAAATGGAAAAAAAAACAAGCATAAAAAGTCAAACTAATTATACCATTTCCCCCTGTTGGAACAGACATGCTACCTGAACATGTTATTACTGATTGTAGGTCCTGCTAATATTGACTCAGATTATTATTGTTTCTTCCCTCTGCCCTTTGCTCCCTCAATCTTATTTTACATTAAAATTAAACAGGCCATTAATAATATAGGATGAAAATCTAAACATCTGAGTGCTTGAACTCCTTGACCATGAGACATCGTATTAGCTGGGCAGAACCTGATTCTAGGAATAGTTGCACACTCCAGTAAATCAATTAGTCAATTAGTTTGGCAAGTTTTCTTCTTTGGTTACTTGAGCATCTAGTTGAACCAACCTGGTGGATGTATGGAGTCTAGACAAAGCAGCCTTCATCATCGTAGAATGTAAATATTTCCTTGTGAGCGAAGACTGAATAGACAATTACTTACTTAGATAATTACTTTTTATCACTTTTGTGGCGGGGGATTGTGCTGCTGCCTTCAGGCAAATATAATGCTTCCTAATTATAATATACACACGACTTTAGTGAAAGAATCCTCTTGGTCTCCACCCCCCATAACATAGCATGTGATGTTGCAGGAAATTAACTCTGTACTTCGCTGTACTCTCAGGTTAGAATAGCATTAGCTGAACCATATAACTGAACAAATCAAAAGTAGCGTTTAAAACTTAAGTTTTGTGTTGTGAAGATATTCTTATACATATGGGAAATAGTACTAGTAGTAGTGTATTACAAGCTTATGTTGAACTGTGTTTTAACTGTCAATCCAAAACCACGTGAACTACTGAACTTAAAGTGCAGCGAGGGTGCCAGGTAAAGGCTCTTAAAAAAATGTCTGGGTCTAAACTTTGTCAAATACATCTAACTCTGGCTATGAGAATAATTTGTCAGATGATAATAATGGTTTGCAGAGCATTCAAACTAACTGCCAAGCTTCATGGTGGCTGATATAAAAATGATGCAGAGCAGAACTTTCTGTTTTTATGGCAGCAGGGTTACAGTACAATAAGAGGAATCTTAAAGTCACAAAAGTCTGGAGTGATTAAATGACACAACTGTAAATTACATAAAACTTGCTATAATGTTTTTTTTCAGCATCAGAATAGACAGAGAATAGAAGGAAACGTTCCCGCTGTCTGTTTTCTGTAATAATATAGTGCTCTCACTGCTGTCATTTCTCCATCAGTGCGGAAGTGCAGGGCCATGACATCATTTCCAAATGTTTTGAATGTCTATAATGTTCTCAATGACAGGACTGCCAGTGGAATTGGTTCTGCTACGAGCAATGGTCCAAATGTTCTCAACATAAGCTGTGCTCTGAAGTGTGTCCCACGCCTGACAATCACAAGGACATTTTCAAGATGATGTTATAGATTAGCAATCAATAACAGACGTCATTTTTCAACTTACACTTGAAAGGATAAGCCAGATGGTGAAATTGCTCAGACAAGCATGATTTTCCTACGAGCCTGTGACGGGTATAGCCTCTTCTGTTTGCATGGGGTGACCACGAAACACATGCTCCTCCTTAAGGGAGTCCCTCTACATGGGATGTGTTTTTGATCATTTGTCATAACGGACAAAGAAGAGATTTGAGAAAACCACACAGTCATCCTACATGTACGCATATTGTAAAATAATCCATTTCATCTTTAATACTACATGGATTTAATTTCATACAGAAATCAGCTCTTTAAAGGACTTCTTCACAAGGAAAAAATACACTGGAAAAACTAGATGGTGTCTGGTGAACCGCCTGTCCGTTGGTGTTGGATGAATATTAAAAAAAAACAAACATACGATTTTGTTTTCAACATTTACAGCATCTTTGTCCATCTGCAGCAGCTTCACATCAGACCTCCATTAAAATCAATCAAATGATGCTTCTCCCTCCTCCTCTCGCCTCTGTGGACTGACAGCACATCTCAACATCTGACAGTCCTGCTGACTGTGTTCTTCCTGTCTGTCTCTGTCTCGTCCCCAGACTGCTGCTCCAGCTCCACCCGCCTGCTGCTAAGAGCCGTCCAGCTGGGATAATTGCCCCCCCCCCCACCTTTTTTTCTGTTATTCACGCTGCCTGAAAGCTCTCCTTCACACACGCATGGGGATACTAACATGGCAGCTCTCGGCACCCTGCCTCACTGCTTGGCCTCTCATCCTCTCAGACTAACTGCACATTCATTTTCATTCCATAGACAGTTAGGACCGGGTAATGACGACATCTGTCACTGGGAGCTGGGGGTGTCTTTGGGGTCTTGTGACAGAATGGAGAAAAGAGGAATGGAAATTAGTTCACATATAATAACAGAAAATAGGCAGAGATTGCTTCTCCAAATGCCCCCCTTCTGCTATTTGGGGGGGGGGTGGCACCTAATCCCTCACCCAGTGACTTTATTTGAGATGTCTGCATATATCAAAATGTTAAGACCTACTCATATTGTTGTCACTGTGGTACACAATTGTATTTTATAGGTTCTGGATGGTACAATAACCTTAATACTTCCCATTATCTAATGGCAGTTTGTGCCCCAAGACTGTAATCCAAAATGTGTATTTAATTCTTCTGCATTATCAAACAGTTTATTCAGTTTTTGGTCTAGGTCATGAAAAGCAATGTCAACAAAGTACATGAAACCTAAGCCCATGTAAATCTTGGTAATAAATACTCTATTTATATGCAAATACACAGATAGTGTGTCCAAATCTGTTCCTTCCTGAAAATGTATTCATGCGATTGATGTCAGGATATACTGATCAACATGAAATTAAAGAATATGACCATTTCAACCTACCAGCAGGATAGACTGAAAAAAATACAGCAAATATGGAAGTAATTTAAATGACCTTCAAACATCTAAAGATGTGAGCCAACCTTGGATTTCGGCAGGCGTGCAGGCAATCCATTATTTCAAGGACACATGGAAATAGTGTGATGACCAAAATGCTTTAAAGACACACATGTACAGTGGGTTTCCTTTTTCTTATGGCAGTAAATGTCGTTCCTTTTTTTTTTTCATTACATTATTGCAAAATCTGCTCAATTTAGTTTTGTCTTATGTGTAAACAGAGAAGGCATATTTTAACATCATTTGATATAACCTGTCTGGTCTTAAGGATGTAACTGAACCAGGATAGCACATGATATTCACCAGAGTTTCCACAACTTTAACATAATAATGTAAATATGTGGGAAAGGGGTTTGACAACTATCTTTAGACTAGATCAGTAGAAATTGAGATCTGACATTACATAGGACAAAATAATAATTAAATGTCTCTAAGGAGCAGACATGTCAACTTAAGATGAACAGAACAAAACAGAACAAGTTTAAACTCAATACAACATAACGTTTTCCTCTCCTGAGGGATGGGCGTGTAGAGTTTTAAAGCATGCTGGCAAACTTTAAAGAGGGATGGTCTCTTTGAATCCTGACCACCTTGACAACAGCAGGCTGGAGGTTTGACTTCCAATCCTACCAATGTTTGTCCAGTTCTGCTCTAATGGCTTTTTACTTAATCAAAATGGCATATAGTTGTTACCTCTGGTCCCTGCAAGACAGAGTTGAGATTAAAACGCTACCTTTTTAACACAAATGTGGGTTTCCAAAGTGTTGTGTCAGTTTCACTGCAGAAAACATCTAAACCTGAGATAATCTGTGGTTTTGTTTATTGTGCTTTCCTGTTTTGTTGCCAAGCCTCAAAACAAGGTTTACACTGAATTGTGCTTTGTTGCCATGTTGCCCTGTATCCTTTGACAGAAAGACTCCATATATTGTCAGTCATATCCAGTTGACATATCTGCAGGATTAATTGTTCAGGCTTCAATTCCCTCATTTGGTTACTGTCCAAAAGTAAGCACACAGTAGGAAGCATGATTGCTCTTGCACAGATGAAAAGGTGTTGGCTCCCTGCTCTCCACAGTGTTTGAGTGTTTCTGCTGTTTGTCATTGACTGCAGGCTCCTCACGCTCCCCAGTGTTCTTGTTACTGCTCTCAGAGGAGCTAGTGTGTCAGCACACTAAACCCATGCAATCCTCTACATTCATTGAACCACAGCCATAGGGAGAGTGCGGGCTGGTTCCTTCATATCAGTAAAAGGTCAGAGGGGAGGCTTCATGTTCTAACCCCGGCAGTGCACAACTGGGAAACATTAAAGCTGCATCTACTAAGGGCAGAAATGGTGTCAAAGGCAGATACTGCATTAAGCAAGTTGGCGAGATCAGTCTCTACTGGAATCCATAAGACAAAATCCTAATGCATATGTATAGCCTCTTTAATTTAATCGTATTTGTTCTTTAACTTGGTAAATACTGATACTAAATACTAATTCTGAGGATTTGATTCAGCATTCTTGCTTGGATACTTCACATCAACACAAAACAAAACATGGTCTCTTGCTGCCACCTAGTGGACATGAGAGGCATGCAGAGCAAGTGGGCTCATGTAACAATTAAAACACCAGTAAAACACTTTCGAGGCAGAGAGGTTAGTCCATAATACCTTTTTTACTTAAAAATGTGTACATATAATAGCAGTTCTGACCCATGAAAATGAAACTGTAAAAATTGCTCAGTTTTAAAACAAAACATAACCGTGGCCAGTGTGACAGTATCATTTAAAAAAGACAACCTGGACACATTTCACAAGTCTACATACAGGCCACACATAAAAAAAATGGGCAAAAATACTCAAATTAACAGCATGAATAAACACTTTCTATACAACATCCATTGTTGAGGATGTCAAATATTCTTTTTAGCTCCACAGTAGCCTTGTAATGTGACTTATTGACCACATAATTGTTAATTTCAGTGTAGAATACTGTGGCTCTAAAGTGTGATAATGTCCAAGGCAGAGAAACAGTAATGACAGTCAAAAGAGATTTCTCATGCCAAGGTGGGCAATCATGTCATATTAACAATTCACATATCAAAGTGAGGATGAGATCACTCGAGTTCCTTGAACCGTGCGAACATGGCCTTGCGTACCGCTTGTTTGTAGGTGGCATGGTCCCAAACTACTGGCTCTTTCTTTCTCTTCTGCTAAACAGAGAAGTGCAATGAAAGGTTTAATAAACCAACAAGAAACACTACATGGAATTTAGCAAAGAAATGAAGCTTCACACCTACCGGGACAGGTTCAGCTCCTAAACCAGGTCTATCGCTGACTTTATTCATCTCCCTGAGCACAGAGAACAAACGGTTCATATACAAATGTTTGTATTAAAACCACTTAAATGTGATCCCATTTCAATCGTCAGTTAAAGCACACCTACCTGGAGGTTCCCGCCCAGGTATTATGATGGTGCTGCTGTTGGTGATGGTGTTTTCTTCTTTTCTGTTCTGGTGACCTAGAAGTTTCTTTGGCATTCAGCTGTGAAGGACACATTCCAGCTTTAGCAATCAACTGACAACCTGATACTCTCCTCAGCATATTTTCTCTACCCCCTTAATTTTCACTTACTTCTTTTTCCTGGTTCTCCAGCGCCTCAAGCTCCTTCTTTGACCTCTTGATCTTAAGGTGGATCTCCATATTTTGCTGTTGAGACAATACATCAAATATTAGAGGCTATGTACCCTATATCATAGGGTCGCTGTCAACTAGTGTTCATACAGAGGTGAATAGGTAGTACTTTGTGCAAGTCGGAAAGCTGCTGGTGGCGGAGCAGAGCGTCCTTGTTGGGGAACTGTCTCCTACACAGCAGACAGGCCATCTTCTTCCAGTCTGTCAGCTTGTTGTCCTTGTCTTCAGATAGGCCGTCCTGACTGCCTTTAGCTGTGTCCTCCTTATCTTCTTCCACCTCTTCATCACTTCCAGCTGCATAGTCGGACGCGAGCAGACCCAGGGAGCCCATTGGACGCTGGGGAAGCAAACCAGACAAATGTTAAAAACAACTGTGGCAATTTCTCAATCATGTAAAAACTATTGGTCTATCCACTTTATTTCATTTTTGAAATGACCCAATGAGGAAAGTAATCAAAGAGAGCCAGGTATGACAAAAGGGTCAACACCATGCAGTTAGAATAGGAGGTATACAAAGGAGACTGAACAGCAGGATTCTTACCTTTGACTTTTCATCTTTCTTAGGAGGAGCAAGGGGCTTCTTAAAAAGATCATCTCCGCCTGAGATCTAAGGATGTAGATAAAGAACAGGGCCAAAAATAATTAGATATAATAAATAAATTCTTCATATATCTACATTCATTGTAAAAATGAAAATCACACAGTAGATCATGTGCGGTTGTTGGAGGTGAGTCCCTAACCTTCCTCTCAAAGATAGCGAAACCGGCGTCAGCCGACTTGGATTGCCTCCTGTCATCGTCCATTCCAGACTTCAGCAACGGTGACGCAGAGCGGACGCTTTCCTTTTGACGATTCTGGATCTTTGCCCAGCGCTCCATATCCTTCATGATCTGCAAACAGAAGCACATTTCTTAACTACATGCCCTTTACACATCTGTATTTCACATTTTGTGCGCTATGTATTGTAACTGAAGTGCTACCTTGACGGCAGCAAGACTTCTCGGCTTGTCGTCTTTGTCCTTTTTAGCAGAGTCCTCGTCGTCTTTCTTCTCAGGAGTTGCTGTAGAAGACGGAACAGGCTCCAGATCTGAGCTGCCAGCAGAAACAGGAACTGGTGCCGCTGCTGGGGTGAGTGGGGGCACCGTTGGTTTCTTCATTTCCAGAGGAGCATCTGCTGCTGGGTTGGAAAGAATGGCCTGGTCTTCAACGGTCATGGTCACAGGTTGGGTCTCTGCAGAGTTCCCTCCAGGAACTGGGATGTAGGTCTTTGATGCACCATCCCAGTACATGTACTCTTGGGTTTGAGCATTGTAGAAATACTATACACCAAAATGGACGAAAAAGGGAGAAATTACAATCACTTAAGACACATTTATGGTGGCTACAGGCTGACAGCATATGTAAGTTTAAATGCAAAATGTCAGTCCTCACATTACAATAAGATCTTCAAATTTCTCAGAAGCTTAAATGTTCAATAAATGAGCATGAAAACATTTTTGTTAGAGGATACAGTTACTTATGGGTAGATGAGTATTAGCTGTACAGTATATCTTATTCTCTGACAGGTTACTGACTGCAGCACCTATATAGCATTTGGATACAATATAAACAATATAAACACTCTCTCTCTCTAGTTACTCTTGTCCATTCATAGGCTAGTGAAAGTGCTGGATCACTGTGTTGTCTTGTATGCTCACCCTAGAGCCAGGGTCATAGTACAGTGTTGTCTCAGGATCATAGTAGAAGCCTGACGTGGCATCGTACAAGTAGTTGGTCATGTCTGGAGTCTCAGAACCTGGAGGAATTAGGACAAATAGAGATGACATTTATATTTATTCATTTGGTAGACAAAAGTGTCAAATGAATTGATTTAGATCCCTTTTTAAACACAATTTATACATTTAAGAGTTCTTACATTGCTAAAATGTCAGATTTAAGTTAAAAATTAAGAAAGCGTGCAGGAGTTTGTCACCATTGACTATAAAATCACATTACAGAGCTACACTGGATTAGTTTACTACAATGTTTTAACAATACCGACAGAAGGTGATTCAATGCTTTTCTGGATTTAACGATTGATTTGTTTCTTACCAAAGATGTAGTTCTGTGATCCGTCTACGGCGACTGTCATCCCAGATGTTGCTGTGGGCACATGGAGTCCACCAGCCTGGTACGACGGATCCAGAGGTGGAGCCTCACCGTAGCCAACTCCCTACAAGGCGTTAAAGGAGATGTACGGTTTACTGCCGAGCTTTGAGACAAGATACCTACAACTTTGCTTTGTGCTTTGTAACCTACCTGTGCAATGCTGGGGTCTGACGACAGAGCAGGATTAGTGCTGCCAGTCATCAAATCACCTAGTGGCAAAAGAGACTACTTAAAACAGTTCTATGTTCACGTTTGGTGATAATAAACAGTGCCTTAGGACCAACATATCAGAATGTGTGTCGGAGTCTCACCTTGCATTCCAGCGGAGGCAACGGCAGGTGGCTGCAGAGGTTGCAAGAACTGTGCAGGTTGTGGGTACTGCTGCTGCTGAAATGCCAGGGGAAAATAAAGAAACAAAAAAAAACACAGGTCATCTGACATCTCTCACCATCCTGCTCTTTTTAATAACTTTGTAAAACACTACAATATGGACCACAACTTACCCCCACCATGCTGGCCTCAGGTGGATACCCAAGGATGGAATTGTTTGGTTTATCAAAGTCTCTTCTGAAACTGAAGCAGACAGAAAACATCAGGAACAAATGAGATATGATTTCTCTACAAGACATAGATGATAAGTACATCTTAGCAAAAATACTGACTTACTTTTGGTTCTTCAGGGGTTTCGCGACCTCAGCATAAACTCTGACTCCGTCAACATAAAGGGGTCTGGGTTTAGTGAGGAGCTCAACCAGACGTGTCACTTGCTACAAAAGAAGACACAATGCTGAGTGAAATCACAAGGAAACACTGGACAAAGACGGTAATCACAAACTCTGATAGAAGACATTATAAATCAACAGCAAACTGTCTGCATATATAATTCTTTAGGTACCTCATGAGAGTCCATGTCAACAAAGCAGAAGCACTTGGCTCCTGGTGGCTTAGCCTTGACTAAGCGAACATTTCTTTCATCCAGATATGCAAAGGGATCCAAGGCTTTCAGGATAGTCTCTACTGTGGTGGTGGGCTTCACATTTTTTATAATCATGGCTGTACAGTGACACAAAGGAAAACCGTTATGTGCTATTGTAATTCATGACCAAGTTGGGTAAACAACAAACAAATATGTCCATGGATTGCTATCGTTTATGGCTATAAGGTTTAGCAAAGACCCAGGAGCTGAAGTCAACATACTTTTGCTGTCTCTAAAGACGGAGTCAGATTGGTGTGAACTGTGATGAGGAAGGTTGCGGTTGCCCCAAGACTCTGCCTGCTGCTCAGTTTCTTGCTGTTGGAGCTGTTGGTCCACCTGCTGCTGCCAGGCCTCTGGAGTCAAGTCAGAGCTGCGCTGCCACTGGTTGTGGGGCAATGGCTCAATAGGGCCTTTTGGTTTGGACCCATTCAGGTTGGTCTTCAACTCTTGTAAAGGTTCATCTGGTCTGGGCAACTGGGGCTCCTGGAGTTGAGGTACTTTGTGATCAGACTCCTAATTCACATAGACAGGAAGGAAGCGACACGCACTTTTAAAATGCGGTACGGTATACAACAATATGCCAAAGTGACACTGTACATGGTGGATGATACCATACATTTTCAAATAGTGTTGAAACGTAAATGTTTGTACTGTACTGAAATAGCGTGAAACAGTGTAAATTATGCTAAATTTACCATGTAAGATGTCATCATACAGATAATTTTCTTTTTATTGTGCCTTTATTCGTAACCCATATTTCAAATACTGGCTTTTGTTTGAGAATTTCTGGTTGACTTTAGAAAATAAATATATATATAATCATTTTCTGTCACAACACTCACATTAACACCTCTTTGACACTCGTCTGGCTGGATGTACTTCATGGATGTTGTTCTAGTGCCAACCTTTAGGGATCCCTGAAAGAAGAACAGAAATGATCAATCAGTATCGTACAACATAGGTGACTTATAACTTAAATAATACCAATGACCCAACATGCACTGTGGCAGGTTTAGCCCTCCTCTTCACTGCTGAGGATCAAGCGGGCGAACACTTATGATGGTGTGCAAAGCCCAGATCGAGGGTCATGCTTCACATACTACGTTAAATAGTTTAAAGTGAACTACAAATTAGGGCTGCGACTAACAATTATTTTCAGTATCGACTAATCTGCCGATTTTTCTATCAATTAATCGAGTGATTGTTTGGTCCAGAAAATACCAGAAAAAAGTGAAAAGTGCCCATCACAATTTCCTAAGGCCCAGGGTAACATTTTCAAATTGCTTGTTTTGTCTGACCAAAACCCAAAGATACGCAGTTTACTATCACACAATGCAAAGAAAGCACCAAATCCTTGCAACTGAAAAGCTGAAACTAGGGAATGTTTGGCATTTTTGCTTGAAAATGAAAATCAATTGATTATCAAATTATTATTCATAGTTGCTGATAACATAATCCAAAAGAAAACAGAATCATAGTGCCAAATGAGAACCACACTCTCTGTAGGGTAACACTATGCCATCGTAAATACTCCATTCCCAAGACTAGATTGCATTAGTATGAGAAATTAGCTCACAGCAAATCTAAATGTACAAATTGGAAGAACTGTGTTTAACATCCATAATTCTGATAAAGGTTGTGCATCTCAAAGATGGATTTAAATCCAGTGGTTAATTACAGAGAGTACCTCAATTGCACAAAACAGAATTAACCATTAAAACCATACATAAAGCCATACCATAAAGCACAAAGCAAAAGCCATCCTTTACCACTCAAGTTAGGGTATTTGAATCTTTGATAATAAAACCACACAAATACCAGCATCACCTAGTTTTTCTCCTGAGCTATCACAAGCTGCAAAACATTGGCCAAGAGTGAAAATAAAGTGGTGTGCAACCAAATACTCTAATAATAGAAAAAAGCAGACATTTCAGTAACAATTCAACTGATCCCAAGCTACTCCATAGTTTTACAGACATGATCAAAGCACATCAATCCGGGCCAGTGTTGGAGACTTCGTTCATTGTGTCAAGATGTGAACTTCAATCACAAATTGCTCAGAGTAATTCAAAGAAAGAAGAAATCCGGGTGCCAAAAATTCACTGATGATGCGTTCAAGAGAATACCATCAAGAGGACATGCATTCTTCAGAAAAGCCAGATGATTGAAAATGCCTTGAACTGGTGAAAGAATTTTGCCACAGAAGGACTGCTGCAGAGACCTAACAAGACAACAAGACAAAGAGTTTGCAGCCACACTAGCAGCTTTGTGAGGCTGTAAAGCTCGTTGTGAAGAAAACCAAACCCTTAAATAAACTGTTCAATAGATTAATTGATGATGGCGCTAGATGAAAGGTCGGGGGATCACCAAAGTGCATAAAGACCACAAATGTCTGCACCAAAATGCATGATTATCCATCCAACAGTTGTTGAGAAATGTCACCCTGAACCACAAATTCGGTCTCATGGTGGCCCCACAAGTAAGGTCAAGGGCACTCAAAGTTATTAGGATTCATCCTCAGGGCATCATGAATATCTATACCAAATTTAACAAGAATCGTTCCAATAGGTGTCCAGACATTTCATCAAAAACCAAAAATGTCAACCTTCTA
This sequence comes from Enoplosus armatus, assembly GCF_043641665.1. Taxonomy (NCBI): domain Eukaryota; kingdom Metazoa; phylum Chordata; class Actinopteri; order Centrarchiformes; family Enoplosidae; genus Enoplosus; species Enoplosus armatus. The sequence goes on along the minus strand of NC_092182.1, from coordinate 15,780,929 downwards.
ATGGTGCTGGAGGAAAAGTCAGGGGATCACCAAAGTCAGTAGGCTTCATCCTCAGGGCACCATGATTATCTGTACAAAATCCAACAGCAATGAATCCAACAGTTGTTGTCATATTTCAGTCGGTGGACCAACCAACTGACAATGTCATCCATAGGGCCACACCGCTAGCGTAGCTAAAAACTCCCAAGAGCAATATACACCCGTAAATGGCTGAGAAAATTATACCAAAGCTGTGATCCCTACAATGCTTTACCCGTCCCAAGATTACTATTGAAAAAGTATTATTTTTCAAAGCCATTTCTAATCTAAAAAATGGTTTCAGTTTCTCTTGCCAAGAAAGCTAACAACGTACTTTATGGTAACCTTTTAAGGTAATAGTTAAACTGAAACCGCAGGGTTCTCATTAATAAGGCTGCGTTCAGTCAGACTTTAGCCCTGTGTGAAAAAACGCAGCCTTCTCATTAATTTGAATGAGGCCGGTCGCAATGTCCTCTGCCAAAAAAGTTGAACCTGGCTTAACTTTCCATCTGTTTAACAAGATCGGTAAAGACAAAATAATTGTCAAGTGTTTTGGTGTCTGATATGTGTTCAATCTCAAAGATCTGTTACTCACACCAGAATTCCAGATTCTATTTCATGTCTCATCTGTACCTGAAACAACACGCCCCCCACCAACCAGCCCCTTGCATTGTTTTAACACAGGGCTGTTTTCAGCCGGAACGCTGAGACAATGGTAAGGAAAAAGGTTCAAAAGAGCAGTTGCTTCCTTGACGACAGAACCTTCTTCGGAAGTTGTGCAAACCAATATTTTCTAAGACACGAAGACTTATGAGTGCTGCAAGCGGTAACAGTTTCCTTCGATACAAAGGCTAAGTCACAACACAGGAAATGGTGGATACGTACAGTACCTTCATTGTCAATATCATTGTAAAGTCTTCCTAAAATTATAAAACCTCTCAACTTTTAGACAATCCCACCTAAGGACAGATTTTTCCCCCAAACATCTGTATTTTCTGGTTAAATTCATTCCAGGCTTAGGCAGTTTGGGGTTGAAATTTAAAAATTTAGGATTAGTAGGGCAGGTAAATAATCTTTTAAGTGCTAAATAAGTAACCTGAAATACTATCGCGCTTAATATTCAGTTCATGGAAAATTAGGACCAACTGTTTGAAATAGGTTTAAATATTAACATCTTCATGTCCTTAACCAAATTAAGTTCACTAAAAGTAACAGGAACCCTTTCCCAGGTTCTCTCCCGCCCCCATCTACTATATGCCCTCTCAACCCCTCATAATCCTGATGGGAGAGACGGCCTTCGTAGAGTGACGAGGATGGGCCACCTTGTTGGACTCCATGAAGTGGACTGCATCCTCGAGGTTTAAAAACTCCACATAGGCCGTATCGTAGCTGTAACCTGGGGACAGCATTTGAAATACAGATGGGTTTTTGTTAGTCAATTCCAGTAATGACAGTCACCCACTAAAACATAAAAGACAGCAGTTCGTGAATACATCGAGATCAGTGTGAGCGAATTTTTACACCTTTACTTACACACATACCTTTGCAGGAAAACACACATTTTGTTTATGCTTTTTTTCTATTCAGTCTTCTGATGACTGATGTCGTATCAGACTTTGCCAGGAAAGGCTTTGATAAAGCCAAGCCTTAACAGGCAGATATTCCAGACCAGTGGCAGTGAACGACTGTGTGGTGTGCACCATGGAGACAGAAAGATTTACTATTCATGTTATCAATATCAAATAAAAAAGGCACCTAATATCTCTTCCTGAGATGGACATTTTGATATATTTATGCAAAATAAACAGCCTTTCAGACATAATCTTCACAAAAAGGCTTGGCATCATCTAAAACCATGTCTACAGCGACCCACTGTGGAAAACTTCCACTCTAAATCAGATGTTTAGATCAGCAGGATGAACAAAGCAGTAACAAGGCGGTCTCCATTTCAGGTTTGTTGACAGTCTTTTTTCAATCAAAGTACTTAGATAAAGTGTCCCTGAAGGACATATTCAGTGAGTCACTTGTCACAGATCTTTTGTGACTGACATTGAATATCACTCTCCAAAGCTCCTAATATTGAATCCATGGTGAATCCTCTAAATTGCTGACAATGACCCCACATCCTCAGGCATGAAAAAGGATGGCATAACAGAACTCCCATTCCTTCTTTACTGAGCGAGTTCACACAGACCACCAACAACAAAACCGACCAAGAACATAAAAAAAAAAGAAAGAATGCAGAGTTTCGAATGTCGTAAAAGCGAAATGTCGAGGGACATGTTAGCGATCGACTGCCCCAAACAGTTCCACAAAGAAACTTTATCCTTACCTGGCACAACATTTTTGATTTTCATCCCCTGCATTGGCACACCATCACGGACTGCAAAGGCACCAAGAATCTGCAAGAGACAATGACAAAATGAGTGAGTTACGCCATAACTGTCCATGCCAAATAACACCAACACAGTCTGGTAACCATAATAATTAACACATAAAGTTGTTTTTCTGATTATTACCTGCTCCATTGTGGCAGTCTTTGGAATACCAATTATAGATATTGTATTGGAAACTTTGTCCTCCACTGATGCACTCCTGTAATCTTGATCCTTTTAACATATATTATGATCAAAATTCTGGTTATGACACATCAAAATATTATAATGAATGCAAATGTCATTTATAAACAAATACTGGCAACAAAATAAAAATACACATACCTGAGAACCAGATTCACTAAATTTTGAAGGCGTGATTGGTTTAGACTCTTTGATGAGTTTCTCTGGTACTGGAAGTGCCTCCCGTTTGTAATCAAAAGACCTCCCGGACCCTGTCCTGTAATCGATGTCCCTGTAGTCTTGGTCTCTCGTCTGTACAGTGCTGCTGCTTTGAAAATCACGTTCAGCCCCCATCTTACCCCTGGCAGGTCCCTGATTGTGTGGGATATCTTTCAGCCCTTTAAAACAATCACTTGGCACCTGAATCTCATGTGAGGGCTGATTCTTCTCTTTATGGTAAGGGGGCCTTTCGTCACAATTTGATTTATTCTGACTATGCTTTAGGTCCCTTTCTCCAAGCCAGTGTTTGCTTTCATTTTCTCTCCCAAGTGGGCCAGTAAGGGGACTTATTTCTGGGAGTGGATGGTCTTGTGGAGCTTTTCTGCCAATTGCTGGTAGATTCATGGCAGGAAAGTGGTCACCATGAGGAAAGCCGCCATCTTTCCCTGGGAATTCAGCAGATGGCCGATTCCTTTCCTGAAATGGTGGTGGATCTCGAACATTCATGTCTCTGCCAAAACCTGCAGGGAAGCTGGGTTCGGGTACACCTCCCATACCTTTACCCATGTTTAAGAAAGGGCTCTTGTCCTTTCGACGGTTCTTCCATTCCTCTGCAAGAGTCATCTCTTCACCACTTCGATAATCCATAAGGGGACTGCCCTGACTTGATTCTGGAAATTCTCTCTCTCCGACTTCTCCACCCATAAACTCTGATCTTTGAGGACCAGCAACAGCTGAAGGCATGTCTGATCTTGCCCTGTCCACTGGAGAGACATCACTGTTTCCAAATCTTAAGGGAGATCGATCCCTACCTCTAAATTCAGTTGATGGTCCAAGGCGATTTCTGAAATCCACATCAGAATCAAATCCACCTCTTGGATTGAAAGGTGGCCCTCCTCTTCTGTCAGTGTCCATCATCCTCCTTTCACGTGGAGGTAAGTCCATATCAAAGCGATCAGTGTCACCGATGCCCATTGGGGGCCTGTCACGCATGTCCCTAAATCCATCATTACGCTCCATGGGAAACCCTCTTCTTCCATCAATATTGGGATTGTTGAACGGTGGCATGTCGTAATGAAATGACTCTCTGTCTCTCATGTCCATAAATCTGCTGTTTGGCTCCCGTGGTGGCATACCCCTCCCTCCCATGTCTACTGAGTTCCTGCCTGGTCCCGGGAAATCAGAAGAATTCATCAGTTTGTCTCTGATGGCAGTTTCATAGTGCCTTCTAAGACTGAAGTCTGGTTCTTCTCCAGGTCTGAAAAAATCTCTGTTTGGCTCTCTACCTCGCATATCACGTGGGTCCATATCACGCCCCCTCATGGGTGGCCCATCCATCCTCCTCATGTCCATAGCTGGTAGATCAAGAGGCCTTGGGCCCATATGCCCCATGGGACCCATGTTCATCCCATCTCTGCCTCTATAATCAGGCATGGGGCGATCTCTGCCACCAAACATTTCTCCACGATGATCACCACTGGAATATATATCAATATATTAGGCTATTGATTTGTTTGAAATGTACATAACCAAAGAACAAAGCTTACAACAAAATAATATGGAGGGGAAACATATTAAGTAAATTTTTCCCAATCAATCACCACAAAGACATATAGAAAGGGTAGGCAATATGGCAATTCTAATTATTATTAGATTAAAGAAATTTCCCTAACGTCAAAGATTTTGCCATTAACAGATAAAAGCAGGGGAGCCACAGAATGCAGAAATGTGAGAAAATTTTATATTTTAAATATGTGCACAAATACAGACAATCAATTATTTCATATAGTTAACACAATAGGATTTCCTGAAAATGTACACCACAACCATATAAATTATATATGTATATATAAAAATAATGATACTAGATTTTAGCCATATTGCCCACCCCTAGAAAACAGCACAACAGGTAAACACAGAAGAGCAGTTACAAAAGGAAATATGTTTCTTTGTCACTACTTGAAATGTGTTTTAAATCTATGCCTATGACTGAATGATGCTTGTTTACCGAAAGGATGGTCCTCCCCGTGGTCCTTGTCCTTGTCCTGGCCCATCCCACATCTTTGTAAGTCAGTATGTTATCTGGAAGGTTTACATCATTTCATTAAGGTACATAAATGCACTTTTGACTTGCCAATGGAAGGTGTATCCATCATAATATAACCGAAAAGAATCGGACACTGACTGCACAACCCAGAATTAAAGTGATTAGAAATCTGTGAGCGCATGGCCACAGATAAGTGATCGTTTAACGTTACATAAAAGATGACTGCATACGTCAAACCTGGGCAAGTAACACTTGGTGCTGTGATTGCTAATGCTGGCCCACAGACGAGTGGCCCGCTAATTATAGCCATCACTAGGCCTTCAAAATCTACGCCACAACATAAACAAGTGACGTTAGTATTGAAAATGACTGTAATGTAGTAAACAAAGGAATTCAGAGGAAGGGCCGTATTGTTATGGCAATGTTTGGGCGATTAAATCAGCGAGTTCATTATAACCAACAACAGCCCACCGCAAAAGACCATTCACAGGGTGACGCTATCGGCGCTAACTCGGCTAACGCCGGTTTCTTTGCGTTAGCTTGCAGCTGGGTAGCATCCTTTGAAATACAGAACACTTCACCGAGTATATATTTCACCATTATCGCGTAGGTATTATTGCTTTAGGACACACCTTGAATGCTTGTTCTTCGAGCTCAGTATCGATATTACAGAGGATTTTTCGTCCAGGCCGTTACTACGAACTAACGACAAATGGAGACGAAGGTTCTTCTTCTGTTGTTGCTGCAGCGGAGACGAAGCTAATTCTTCTTCCTTGTATTCCGGCATACGTGTAAACCAGACGCTGTAGGGTGAGTTGTGCCACCTAGTGGTTATTAATTACAACCATTGTCATATTGTATGTAGGACTGGGCCATGAAAAGTAGTATCGCAGGAGCCATAAGAACATCGCCATATGACCCATATTTCAGTTTTAAATAAACAAATATTAGGAGTCAAATCAGTGCAAGGGCTTGATTTGGCATTCATCAAACATTATCTTTGTGATACACCAAAACACCTGTAAGATTGCAGTTTTTTTTTCAATTTAAATCCAGATCCATTTTGATTTCTAAAAAGACTGCTCCTCTGCTATGTAATTTACCACTGTATTATGTGTCTAATTTGGCTTAAAAAATATCTTGGATTGTATCAGTACCTTGAAGCCATAGTAAAGATTAACTTTGGTTTATTTGTCTAACACAAATTATTCAGTGGAAAATATGCATATCTCTGCACATGAATTATTCATTATTTGTGTTAATTGACATTAATTACAGAAAATCTTGGTTTACATCCTCTGAAAATGATACTGCATGTTAATGTTGTTCTGCTATGAGAACCCAAATGTCAAAATGTCAATATTTGTTTTGAAAAAAGTTTGACAAAGTATATAAACATATATTCTCTAATGCTATTCTTAAGATGACCAAGATTTCTAACATTTTTTGCAAAGAAAAGTTGGATGAAAAGTTGGTGGCTGTTAGAGTGGCTTGTCTTATCAAATAGTAATACTGTCAGTGAGGGACAACTTGAGAAAAATGTCACAGTTTCAGCAATATTAGTATTGCTCATTTTATTCATTCACAAGCGTTGTAGCAACCCGTTAGCTCAGCTAAATGTTGCTAAATACACACGTAAATAAAAAAATACACATGTATACGATTCAAATATACATAGTGGTACAGAATATGGACTCAGCTATAAACTCTGAAATTTACTAATTACAAGTGACAACACAACAACGACAGCTAAAACATCACTCCACATACAATGCTCTAAATTGAGTTTTCTGTGTTTTAATTGAAGTGTGAAAGAAGACAGAACACAAGTATCAATACAGCAGCGTAAAACTAAACAGAAGGGCAAAGGAAAACAGCTAAAACATTTCAAAGAAATCAGTAAGCAATTATAATCAAGTTGTTTCTTTTGAAACATTTCAGTACATTACTGCAACAAATATTAAGGCACTTAAACTTAAAAATATGCTTTCTTGTTGCTGTAAAATTGTAAGTTGACTGAAGTTGCACTGCACTGAATATAAATCAGCAGATATCTAGCTTGGTTGTTAGGTTTAATCCACTAATTGATGATATGTATCTGATTGTTACCCAATAAACTGTAAGAATACTTTAAGGACAGTCTTCAGCCTGCCATTGGTATTATATCTTTTTAAAATGTTCATCATAGCTAAGTTTTAAGCTATGCTGGAAATATATGTAACTGTAAATGTATTCCTATCAGAAGCATGGTTTCTGAAGAGTTGTCTAAAATATGCATGCGAGAAAGTATTCTCATAAAATTACATATTTTCAAATCCTGATATGATCAATTTAACCAATCTTTCAACTCATAATTTTAAGTCACAAGACGTGAACTCAGGGTCGTAAGTCCTGAAGCTGAAAACTAGCAATTTGTTTAAACAGACAAATACATCTCTATACAATGAGCTGATGAATAAAGATGAATTAATTTCACCAAATCACACTATGAGTTTTTACAGTTTTCAGAGAAAAGGAAACAGAAGAGCTACTTTGCAACTAGATTTAAAGGGACTTGTACACAAAATAACAAGGGAGAGTGGAGAACACTATTCAATAGACCAATCAGTACAGATGGCAAAAATGATGAAATACATGGTGTTGTGAAATACTTCAGCAAACTGGGGGGTAGTCGAACAGCATAGACATGGTATCATCACGCCAAATTTATTGGCTCTACTGCACATGTGTTTGTTGGTTGGCAAGGGTCCTCTTCTTGTATTTCTTTAACGCCTAGTCTCCCTTTCTCTGTGGCAACATTTGGGGAACATCGCCATTGCACCGCGCCTGTGGCTGCTCCTCCTGTCTGGCCGCAATGGGCAGGGAGAGTGCAGAGATGGTGGCAGTCTGTGTGTCAGGAGCCTTTTCGCTAAGAGCAGCCTTTATGCTGGCAGCAACACCATCGCCACTGCCAGCTGGAGGAGCAAGAGCGCCGCTGGGTGTGTTGGGGTCAGCTGCAGCCCCTGCAGCAAGACCTGAGGCCCCAGATTCACCCTGATCAGACGCTCGAAGCCTCTTCATGAGAGTGGTCACTCTGACAGCTTTCTGTGAGTAATGAAAAGATATGGTGAGTTCAAATTACGTGATAGCATACAATATGGTACCTTTGAGAAAGGCCTATGACTGACATGTGTCAGCAAATATAATCTAATAAAAATATGATGCTGTACAAACAGCTTTGGTGGTGTGTCACCTTCTACTTTGATAACAAAGTTTCTTTTAGACATATTATTTTGGCACCCAGTGTCTCTCTCTGGAATGCACACTTGCTGTCTTTCAGCAGGGAAACATCACCAATAGCATACAAACAATATAGAATAAACTTTGAAAACAATTTTAAACATCAGTTAAGTCAAAGTGAAGCATTTGTAGGGATATATAAACATGTTCTTGACAATTTAGACATGAGAAGTTAGTTAGTCAGTGTGAAATAAGGGGAAGAACCACAAGGTAATGTAGGGATAAATGGACAGTTGTTACAGCACTTGATTATAGTTGCCATAGTTAATAACAGTGAATGCAGTATGTATATTAAGATTTATTCAGTTCAAAATGTTGGTAATATTATGAAAAAATAATACATTTTGAAAGTATAGCAAATCCAAAATATTTCAGATAGACACAGCAGTCCTCCTAGTTCATGATCATGAACCATTGTGTTGAACACATGTAATAATTAAAGTCATATGAGCAAAAACATATTGATATATGAGAAGTGATACCTTCCACTTGGCTTTGGCAAAGTTCTTTTCTATTTGGGCACAAACGCCATCCTTGATGTTCTTGTCTGAGGCTGCATTTCCAGAAATCCTGAGAGAAGCAACAAGAGAACAAATTTTTCCAGCATGTTATTATATTTGGGATACCTATATAACAAAGTTCACAGTTCACATGAGTTTTGTTGGTGTGACCATATTTGATTAACTTTATTTCTTTTTTTACCATTCGTGGGCAATAGCTTCCTGTGCAGTCAATCGCTGATCTTGGTCCACTTCCATCAAAGATGCCACTAGGTTTTTGGCTGCAAAACAAAATAATGACAGTGAACGTCAGACCTTAAATACATCACCCGTGACATGCAAAATACAATTTCTTTAATATAAATTTTAATAAACTGATTATCTCTTACCAGAATCTGAAATGTCATCCCAATATGGTGAATCAAACTCATAGTCCCCTGACAAAATCTTTAGGAAAAGGTTCTTATCACGATTGTCAGAGTCATCTTCATCGGCATCATCATAGAAAGGAGGGTTTCCAGACAAACTATTGAGTTGGCAGAATAAGAGCATTATAGGGCAACACTTAAATATACTTCAGAACATTACTGTGGTATATTTGTGAGCACATTGCTGGTCACTTACAGTATATACATGGTGACACCTATGGCCCAACAATCCACTGGTCTTCCATATCTCTGCCTCCCGACCACCTCAGGAGCTGACAGCAAAAACAACCTTTAAGCTGTATCTTTAGACTAATTGATCAACAGTTGTTTCTGTAGTGTGACTCCAAATCTATCAAATTAACTTAGTTAAAACCTAATTTTTTTTAGTAACAGTCTGGTCACTTACCAAGATATTCTGGAGTCCCACATGGGTCCTTAATGAGTCCATTTTCCAGTTTTGCCAACTGGAAGTCACTGATAACAATTTTGGAGTGCTTCAAACGATTAAAGTACACCAAGTTCTCCAGCTGTGTGAGTGAGCAGATGAAGGTTTATCAAACTGGATAGCAGTTATTCATTCATATCTTGTTTGGCCTGTGGTGAAATACTACTATTATTCACTAGGTGTCAGCAGTGTAATATACCTTAAGATTTCTGTGGACAATTTTCAGAGAGTGCAGGTAAGCTACAGCTTCCAACACCTGCCTCATAACATTGCTGGTGTCCCTCTCAGAGTAGTATCCTTGATCTTGAATCCAGTCAAACACCTCTCTGCCGGTAGCGCTGAAGAGACGGGACATCTAAATTAAATGCACTTGCACTTGTTGAAGACAGGAATGCCAGACAATTTTCACATGTTGAATAAAACATCAGTTTTATACGATTTGAGGAAGTACAGTGCACGCCCGTCTGTGCCCACATTTATCTCAAGTGCCTCCAATAATACTCACAGCTCCAGAAAAAGGAAGTACTCTTTCTTAGTTTCAAAAGCGTCAACCAGCTGGAGGATGTTATGATGTTTTACCCTTTGAAAAGCAAGGAAAGAGGGGGGTGCGGGGGGGGGGGGGGGGGGGGGGTAGAGGGATGTAAGTGGGGTTAAAATGAGCAATAAATAGAGTGAAGGAGTAGTACAAGCTATAGAGCTCAACCCATGTGAGGGTGAAATTTTAAAACACCAGATGACTGGACATAAGCTTCCCTTGAGTAATAACCAATAACTATAATAATATGTAATTTAATTGTTTTTAATGCTTAATGATCATCAATGTTGATTATTACTATAACGTCCTTTCATTTGCTAGTGGATCTGTTGGCTTTTATTACATATTGTTCATGGTGCAAATGTGACTTAATTGCAACAATAATTAATAGTTTACTACTATGACACCTCAGGCTATGGTTTAAAGGATAAAGCTGTTGATATTCTATATTTTTGTTGTTGTAAACAAATCCAAAAGACCAAAACCAGAAATGTGTTAGTTTGTCACTTAAAGGTCCCATATTATGCTAATTTCAGCTCTACATTTTTATTCTGGGATTCCACTAGAATAGCTTTGCATGTTTTACAAAAGTCCTTATTTATCTTATACTTCAATCAGCCCCTCAGTTCACCCTCTGTCTGAAACAAGACATTTGAGACAAACTGAACAACCTCCAAAAACTTGAAGAGTAGTCCTGAGCAGGGCGGTCGAATAACTTAGGCAGAGTGGGTGGATGAGCGTGTCCCTGCATTTCGTGGGCGTGCTGTGCCTGGATCAGATGAACCACTGGGGGCGTGGCTGAGTGCGGTGACTGTATAGTTGTGACATCACAACCTTGCGGAAGTCCTGACGGCTCGTTTAAAGGCACAGTTTCTGAATATGGTGTACATTTCTCCGTGGACTGAGTGTTTTGAAACTTTCACAGTATTTATACAGCACCTACACCAGCTTTATATTAAAAAAAGACATGGAAATCTGACTTTTTACAATATGGGACTTTTAATACTTTCTGACTTCCCACCCTGTCTGTGGCACTTAGCCCCGAGGATTAATTTGTTCCTCCTGAAGACATAAAAAAAAAAAAACGACAACTAAACTACTTTTTCTCCACACTTTGCTTTGTCTTTGGCTCGACCTGAAGAAAGAGTTTTGCTGATGGTTTGTGATTACACTTTGTCTCAGTGCCAGGACAGTGCCTCAGACATGTAAGCTCTATAATAAGGAGCTTAAAACTTCACTTACATCTTTAAGATCATTATCTCATTCTTGGCAGCTTTCCTCACTTTCCTTCCGTCCTTTTTGTGGAACTTTTTACAGGTGTACATTTTCAAGGTGTTCCTATCCTTCGCCCGGAATATCTCACAGAACTCCTCTCTGTTAAAAAGACAAAAGAAGAGGCATACATCATATTTTGACTTAATTCCTTAAAAAGTCTTTACGCGCTTATCAACATTACAACATAGATGTACTCACGATTTAACGATTTGTCCGAGGTCATATTTGTCAGTCACCTCTGAGGGATTGTTGTAATCCTTCTTCTCCCCGAGTGTTAGACAACCAAATGGCATGGCAGCTCGTGCCCTAGCCAGGGAATGTCCTGCCACAACACAACCTGTCAGCGATATGAAACATGTTAGATTTACCTGAATAGCACAGCAACATTTCGACCAAATCTCCACAGAACAAAGTGGATATGAACACAGGTGAGCAGCTGAATCAGAGAAGCCGACATTTGGCCCTGTAGTCTCATTACTGAATAACATTAAACAGTATTACTGTAAATGTATTGTTTTAATAAACTGTTTCATTAATGGCAATAAAAGAAATGGAAAAAATGTTGCTCTATGATGGCACTTAACACAAAATGAATGCAGTAAATCAATGCAAACATTTATAGGGAGCAGTTTGAGCGCATGATTATTTCTTTCTCCAAAACCTTGTTGGTCATACATCTGAGAATAGGTGTAAGTGGAATTGAGCTTATGGGAGCCAATTATTTCAAATTAAAGAGCAAAGCAACATAAAAATGAGGTTTTCCAATAACATAATCTTCTTCTGTGAACTCATGTCAGACTGCCAGGCTTGTTTCTTTCCACTCTGCAGTGAGTCAGCCCTGTACTGCAGCACCAATAGCATTATTCATCTGTCTGCTTTCTACAGTGAAGACTATTCAGATGGACTTGACCCTGTGCCGTAGCTGTAACTTCTGTATCATTTTCGTTATATTTTGAAAGACTCTTGAAAGTTGAGAAAGCTATTAACACGCAAGCTCCAGAGGAACAAGTGGAGAAAAGTTTTGTGTTTCAATTTCTGCAAACAGCAAGCCAGTGACAGATGAAGTTGCCCACAGTTATAATGATATACACAATGCACTTCAGACTAGCTCACAGTATTCACATTCACTGAGGTACATCTTCACAGTGTATGCTTAGCAAGTAGAACCTTACATTAATTAAGTAGAGTGAAATGTTTGAAAACATTTACTGTGATTAACATATATTACAATCAAGATAAGCAGTCACACAATTAACAGAAGTGTAGTGTAGGGGTGAGGATGGATAAAATATTCTATCACAGTGTATGAAATTGGATTTCTTAATTAATCTCTTGAGAAACTTCATGGATAAAATACCAGACAGTGATGTCTGTTTTTGGCTAAACCAGTTAATTAAATACCAGACACATAAGGCACATCATTGTATTGACATATATTGGCGTAGAGCAGAGCTGCTCATTGATTTGCAACATGGAAATACACAACCAGAGATATTACTGTGAAGGGATAGATACCGCAATATATATGGTATGGAAAAATCTCTGTCTCCCAGTATATACTGTCATATCGTCCAACCATACTTAACCCTTTCACGCATAGTGGTCACTACAGTGGACAGCTATTCAAAAGCTGTTTTCTTGTATATGCATGGGTTTTAATGGTATAGTTGCACATCAACCACCTCAGTGGACGCTAGTGCGTCATCCCATACACTGCCACTCACTGGCCAGCCATTGTAAGCGCAACACAAATGTCTCAAAACCAAGATGGCCAGCGGAAGGCCAGAAATGCTGAGCAGCTCAGGAATAACTTGCCAATCCTTCTATAGTAGGAGACCCTTGCAGGTAAATAAAATTTGGTAACATCAAGTAACAACTAAGGAGTAATACAATTGTTAAAATTTCCATTTTATTCATTGGTGTGTTAAATACATATTTCTTCAGTTGAAAACTCAAACGCATGCTGTCCACCCGAGTGGACATGTGAAGAACTTGAGAAGAAAATGAGCGTTTGAAAAAAATGAAGTTAAATTGTTTTTTTCATGCCTAAAGAGAAATAAAAACACTTAGGAAAAAAATCCTGACTGAGGCTGTCATAATTCATGCATGAAAGGGTTAATAGCAGCTTAGATAAATAAATACACTCTCAGTCAAACTATGCGCTCACTCTGCTGACCACGGCAACACAACATAAATAACTGCAGGATAAATCACTGCATTCAACATAACATATCCAACTGTAGACAACCAAAAGCCCAATAAATGAAGTTCACCCACATGAAGTCCTTTAACACATTTCTATGCCAATTTCACAGCCTCAATAAATAAATAAATAACTCAATAATAAATCACATAACCCTGCAGCTTTTTTTTTACGCCATGAAAACTGGAGAGCTACCATGGACATAGGGTGATATAACACGGGCTGATTTGCTATAACATGATTTTCTGATGCCGCTTGAGCAATAAGCATCTTGGTGGTGTTTTTTACTTAAATGTTTGCTTTATTAGTAACTTTCTGTTTTTGGTAAAAAACATTAATAGTAAAAGTAGTTACTAGTGGACCCTGTTGTTACAATTAACTGGAGAAGTGGAATTACATACTTAATATATATATATACACACAACTTTTAATGAGGGTGACTTCGCTGCAGCTGCACAGCAGAATACTCTACAGGTCCACCACTAGTAGCTAAATATTACTGGTGAAATAGGATGCTTGTATGGAAAACAGACCCAGTTTTTTGGCAGGCCTTTCAGTAGAAATGGCAGCCAGAACAGAAGAGTGGGAGTAGAGAAATTCTGACTGAGGTGCTGTCTGGAGCCTCAGTCAAGACCCTATCAGAGGCAGAGATTTCTCCCAGCTTTAGCATCCTTTAATATCTTTAGTACAACAAAGAGTGGTCTAATAAATATAAAAATGGAGAATGCACATGTTAAGAGGATGGTCTGTGTGTATGTGCTGTATTACTTATAAGCAACAAAGCAGAAGGTCTCATGCAGAAGATGTTTCTGTCATATTGTGAATCAAGAGAGAGTCTTTTGTTGGGAGACAGTAGGCTGTGTATACAGTGTGCTACTGTCCACAAGGGGACTCATTACTCTATCATCTAGTCTCCACAGATCTCTGCTGTGGAGCTGATATAAAAAAGTTACTTTATGTAAAACGCTTGGTTATTATAATTAAAGAGAGTCTGTTTCCACTGATGTTCCAGGTTTAAGCCTCTTTGTTGATGCTGATTCAATGGAGCTTGTCTGTCTTTGATCCATACACTGTAGGGAGAAAACATAAACCATGACGTTTTTCATTTGGATAGAGTCCTATACATTAACTGAGTATTAAAGTAGCTGTGCTCCAGTGCTGTAAGTCTCTTTATTTCTTTTTTATTCTTTCTGCCACAAACAGTGTACATGATCTGTTCTTTACATGGGATTGGTCAACATGTCACTGTAATATCTAACAGGTCTTTGAACCTGCCATTCAAAATTGGTATTAAAAAAGTAAAAAAAAAAAACAAAACAGGCATGTCACTCATTGACGAAAAACACTCCTCTGCCAGAAGAATTACATCAGCGAAACAACATATGAACACTTTTGAAATTACTGAAGGAAAGACATTTGGTACAAGATCATCCACCAGTTGAAATACATGCATTTCCGGTAATACTTCCCCTATATAAGAAGTTCTCGTGCCAGCTTTTACAAGATCTCTGACCTGCCCCTGATGCTACCTTAACTTCTCACCATGGCCCGGTATGTACTGATATACACTGCAGTTAATAGTATTTGGGTTACTGCCAGAGAAAGTTACGAGAAGTGACAACCAAAGTAATTTCAGCTCACAACACACAGTATTTAGGGAATTCCACAAGTGGTGCTCTGTCAATATCAAACACATGCTGGGTCAAATGCTATTTAATATTGGTTTTGTTTTCATATTAGGCTGCAGTTAAAGCATCACAATAGTCACAAATTTGAGAATGAAGAGTGTTAACTTGGACCCTGTGATCTAAAATATAACAGAATAGTAAGGGTTAACCACAAGTGGTCCAGGATGAGGTTGACTTGTATGCTGGTTTCTGAACAGTTGAGTTCCAGTTTTGCCTTGAACCTTTACATCTCTAATGTCTGTTGATCTTAAAGCTCATGGTCAAGTTTAGTTTCAATTTTAAACACAAGCTGACCCAACTACGTAACGGTATTTTCATGACAATGATTAAATTAACCATGCAGTATGTCATTGCAGGCACACATCACCAGCATTTCTAAGTCAATATTACTTTATGCAGTAAAAACTGCCCCTCTCACACTAAGCCAGACTTGCTTTAATGTTGTTAAAGTGCATTTGAAGGTCTACTTGGAGTAGCCAAAGGGACCAGGTCTCTTCTATTCAACCATTATTTCTATTGTTAAGTTCATCCCAGACATTTTTACTCAGGGCTGCATTTTATCCAAAAGTATGCACAAGTGAAGAACACGTTTCCCGGGGGTGAGAAAAGAGGGTCGGAGAATGTCAAGCAAAAAGCAGATCTCTTACTGTGGCACAATGATGCATTTCAGTACACCATTTGCCTGATCAACATGCAGCATACAATAGCATGCCCCTGTGTCCTAAAGGGCTGTCAGTATGCCATTAGTCTGGAGTATGATGAGCATTTGGAAGATATGCTCCAGCTAAATCACAACCTCTGCATGAATCCTGCAAGAACAATACCCAGACTCACCATTAGTGCTTTCTGGCTCTCACCTAGATTCACACAACTGTGCTGCCTGGGTATCAGAATTATTCATTTTCACAATACCTCAATCCTGAGCCATGATGCTTATTCAGAACCAAAAGAAACACACAGATGATGAACACAAGAACAAATAATTCTATTTATTTCCTTTCTGTCATGCCTAAACTCTTCCATTGTGTTTTGTTTTTTTTTTTCGCAAGGTGTCAATCCACAGACGTCATCAGATGGCTTAAACCAAATCTTCCATTCATGATATCATTTAGAAACTAAGCTTCTTAGCTTCTTGAATGGGCCTCTTTGGTACACTTTGCTGGCGTCCTTCTCTCAAAATAACCACACCACCAATTGCCACCTCACAAAGGCAAACAATACCGTGCCTGCCACACAGAGTTAAGGGGCGAGGCTGATGTGAGACCATTTAATGCAATCATTAGACCTCAAAATGAATCATAGATCCCTATACCTGTTCTCGGAAGCTTGACTCACAGTACCTCAGTGCACCAAACACTAAACAGTAAGTATGATAAGACAGACAGAATTTTGTGCGCACTTGTTTTTCTCCCCTTTCAAAGCAATCTTGGAGATAAAAGGCGGTTCTCCTTCACCAGAAGAAGAAAAAGATAGAAGGCACTTGACTATTGCTGACTCAGGGGTCTTTTATCTTTGCCTTTTGAAAGATCTGAATGAAGTGTTCTTCATTAATGGGAATGTAAATGCTGTTTCAAATTCACTGTTGCAGAGCTCGGCATCAGGAAAACTTAGCTGTGGACACCCTTGGGGGATAATGACAAAGGCAGAGCTGCTGCATTTGATAAACAGGTTTCAAATATGTGTCCAATTAATTTTCCAGTACAATAAAGTAGGTAAAGGTAAAAAAAAACCCAACTTGTTTTCCTGTAATAACAGCCGTAATAGACAAACTATAAGACCTAGAGTCATATCACAAAAATGAGAAACTTGCAGTTGTCAGTAATATTTAAATGTTGTTTTACTAATATATTCAAATAATGACTTACTGCATGGCTTAATTTATTATTATTATTATTATTATTATTATTATTATTGTTATTATGAGAGCAACAGCAACCATGGCTCAACTATGGCTCAAATAGGACTGGAGCTTGGCCTACATCTAGACCAGGGCTCAAATTAGCTTTTCCAGACAGGATATGTTTGTGTTTTTTTTTAACAAATGTATCACTGTGCCCAGGCCAACAGAGGCATGGCAACAATCACTGTAAATCAGGGAGAAAAACAAAGAGGATGCAAAAACAGACAAACATTGATGAGCCCAACAGGAGCTCAAATTTGACAGAAAGTCAAAGTCAAGAGTGGAACAGGGTGGAGTTTGTGTATATGTGTGGGGGGAAATGTATGGCATCCATCTTTGAGCCACAAGCCAAACTCACACAAGAAACTGAGGGGCAATTCAGGTGTAGCTCTTTGTCTTTTTGATTTGTTTTGCTTTCACTGTTCAAGCAGTTCATGCTGTAGTCCAAACTTATTAGTAATTGAAAACTGTTACATTAACACAGTAAATAATGGCATGATTTAATTATTTGGTAAGAACATGTGATTTGGGCCTATAGAAATTGCATTGACCTGACTTGATGGTTCTAATTATAAAGTGCAGGTACTGAAAGGACATACTGGGATCATAAAGCTGCCATTTCATCTCATCATGCTCCTCCTGTGTCTTGGAAATAAATTACACACATCTGGGTCATATTAACAACTGGAATCAACCACACATTAAGACTATCAGCCATGACAGTTATATTATATTATATTATATTATGATCTGTTGCGAGGTGCAAGAACATTATAATGGCCTAAGGACCTGAAAGACCTGGAGATTATGGACGTTAATATCTCTTTACACTATTGAGAAATTATGTCATCTATCATTCTTGAATTCACTGATTCGTCTTTACACCTGTACAGTATGAAATCTCAGGTGACATCGTAGACACCCACCACAGGTCTAATTTTGAAGAATAAAAACAAAGGATGCATGATGCATCTTCTCACAATGTTCTAGCTGTTGCAGCCTGAGGGGAAATGTTATCATTTAAAATAAAATGTGTTTCACCCTAACACCTTTCAGACACTGTAGGTTCAGTTTTGACATAAATTGGAGGGATTATGTTCTACACAGTTAAAACAACAGTCAGTTCCAACTAACCTTGGAAATTACACTAAACAACATAATGAGGGTGTTATATTTAGAGGTACAATTTGCAGACAGACAGAGGTGCTAATAAATTTCACATTTTAAAAGCTGGGTGACATGAATCTACTGCCATATTTCAATCCACATGTTAAATAAGTAAATTCATGATCAAAGACTTTAATTTTAGATGTGTCCGCAAGGGTGTTTACGGATTTCATTCAGTGAGAGATTTTTAAGTATCAATTCAGTGTCAAATTGACATGAAGCTTCTCAACGTCATCCAACTAGAGTGCTTTCTAACTTTAAACACCATTACTGATACGCCTGCTGAGTCATGCTGACCAACTGAGATGAAAATTGGATGATGCACACTGACCTTCCCTAAAGTAGCTGCTCTTTGTTATGCATACTGTTTACTGTTGCCTTGTTACAGTTTGTTGTAGGTCCTATTTTGTCAGGTAACTGTTTGTGTGTGTGTGTGTGTGTGTGTGTGTGTGTAGGAGGATATTTATGAAGCAACAACTGAAATTTCTCGGGCATCTCTGGATGCAGTTTTGGGGGCACTGGGAGCACACATTACAATTAAAATTTCCTGTTAGATCACTGAATGAAGATTGAAGAAGGTTTGTGCTTTTTTATTTGCTACATAAAAACTACATACAAGTGGTTTGGTGCCTTTTTTTAATTAAATAATTATCATGTTATTATCCTTATTATGTCAAAGTCATGTCAGACAGTGGCAGCAGGCCAGAGGGAGCTGTGGATTTGGCCACAGCCGAGCCTCTTCAAAGGGAAAGGCTTGGTGACAGGGGGCAGATGGTGGTGATGATGTTTGAGCCAAATCCTAAAGCCTGTAATGCCTCATTTATGGTCTAAATGTCGCCCTCACTAGCTGTGAACACAAAGAACCCATTTACACTTTTCAAGGACATTATATCACACATGAACAGAAGCAGAGACATGTGTTTGTTTTTGTGTTTTGGTGTTTGAAGAACATTTTGATGAGCATGAATCAGTCCTCCTTGGCTGCTTGGGCTCTGCAATGCTTTGAGTTCACCATTCATCTCTTCTTCGGGCATCACTGGCTCATCTGACCAGTTTCTTCTGATGTTGTTTTGTTGCCATGGTCACCAAGTGCTACAGTATGCACCATGGTACTGTCTGTGCGGAACAGCTCTCTGCGCACTCATCAACATTACCGCCCAAGACCACTGGCACTTCATGACTGAAACTCTTCAATTTTCTGATCTGAAGCAGTTACAAAACAAGATCCTCCAGCATATGACGCAAACTAATCACAACAAAGAACTATTTACATTTATTTTACCATCTCAAACTGAAAACAGTTTGCCCCAGTAATCTGACAGCTACTTTAACTTAGTTAACTGTAGCTGAATGCCCAGTGACACACACCATGACCCAGGCAACACATTCATTTCACCGTGAAGCCTGTTACATAAACAAAAGGCCGCAGCTCTAGTCAAATAAGCTTTTTAAACACTCTATTCAATGATGAATCTTTCACTGTTTCTCAGAACCGGCCATCAAGGATAAATGGAAGAGAACAAATTGACACCTGTAAAAGAAAATGCAGCAGCATACGTACATCGGAGGATTCTATCTCAATGTAATTTTCAACCATTTTCCTTTATTAACCTTAGATTTAGTTTAATCTTTAAATGTCAGCCATTCATAAATGAGCCATACATCTTTCCTATAGTATCACCTTGTGTCTGTAAAACCCCTACAAAGTGTTTTCTGCTCTTAGTGTGACATCCCTTCTCATGTCACCACCATACAAGTCCATTGTTTCCTGCGTCAGACCAACTGGCTGTGCAGCAGGGCTTTCCAAACTTTTCTTATGCACAGTTTACATAATGT
The DNA here is from genome assembly GCF_043641665.1 of Enoplosus armatus. Lineage (NCBI taxonomy): Eukaryota > Metazoa > Chordata > Actinopteri > Centrarchiformes > Enoplosidae > Enoplosus > Enoplosus armatus. Next base: position 15,760,831 of record NC_092182.1, on the reverse strand, counting down.
TAGCCTACTGATTTGATGCCCTAGGATTGATCCAAGTGCATTTACCCGTAATGCTGAAATGAAATCTGCACAACACTGAAACCCTTGCAAGGACCTCTGGAGTGTGTCTGTCTTTTATGGTTCTCTCAGTGGAGGACAGGCACCTTCACTGTTCTGACATGTCAGAGCACTTGCCCTCCTTCTGGGCTGCATGAAGTGGTGGCTTAGGGTTGGCAAAGTAAGTGGGTATTGCAATCACAAGCTCTTTGGGTGTGAAATGATGACAAATAATGACAGGGAGGAGGCAGGGACACCGCGAGACTGTGAGACTGTGAAAAATGTGAACTCAAGAGGTGCTGCAGTCTGAGTGCATCCAGAGCATGCCTTATGTAAAACGGAAGAGCAGTTTGAGCAAGTCTTCATCAACTATAAAGCTCATATTGTGACTTAACTTGTTGACTAATGAGCAGAATGGTGAGTAGAATACGTGTAAACTTTCACAACAAAACAGGTTTCACCGATAATGTCCTGGAAATGTACTGACAACCTCGCTGCTCAAGCAGCATTGACAGTTTAAATATACAGTATTTGCGCATTGGCCAGGTGGACGATGTTGCAGTTGAACAGATCGCACGAAAACTCTCCTGCAGGTTTCTCAAATCACGTGAGCACGTCTTGATATTTCGACCAAAATGTTTTATCGCCGCAAAAGTTTTCGAAAGCGATCATGAGTCCCCCGTATTAGCATGAGAGGTGGTCAGTTCCTGAATGAATAAACCTCGGAGAACATTCCTCAACATCTCCTCACTTCTCGCGTTTTTGCAGTCATATGATGGTAAACCAAAGATTACGCAAACTGCGCTCACTTACCTTCAATGAAGTAAACTGGTAATAATCAATAATCCAATCCTCTGTCTAATGTTTGAGTATCTTCTTCATGCGGCTTCACTTTTTTCTCCTTCCACTGATTTTACAGCCGGCGTGCTTTCAGAGAGATTTGATCCTTCAGCATTTCCAACAAGTCAGCTTGTTCACGGGAGTATTACGTGAACGTGTGATGGTAACAGCGGGCTATGATGCAGGAGGGAGGGGAGGTGTGTGCGCGCGCGTGAGTGCGATGTACCACTATAATGCTGGTGTGCGCGCGCGCGTGTGTATGTGTGCAGCAAATGTTTTGACAATAGTATCATCATTTTTTTGGGACTTTTTAACAGTGAATGACACCTGGAGATGTTCGCATTGAGGGGGGGTCCTCAAAGTCCCTCCGGAAGTTGGTGCCAGTCATTCAACGAGACCATCTCAAGAGCAGCTTCTTAAGGATATAACTCCTTGCACAATCTCCGTCTCTGATCTCCTCTTATAGTGAAGACAGCAATATGGGTTCAAATTATGTGCAGCGTTTCTTTCCCTTTGATATTACAGATTTTTCAAAAATGTATTTATTGAGAGGGAGAGTGAGATGCAGGATGGCCCACACCTTGTTTTATTTTATGAATTTACAGTAAATCTTGTGCTTTCATGCTAGACTCCTAATACCGAAAGATTGAATATTTTATAATTAAAGTTGAATCAGAAAAGATGAACAGACACAGTGGTATTAACTGGTCACAAAACCTTATAGGGCCAGGATGGTTGAGAACAATGCTCACACAGCCTGATTGACTTAATGCATAAGCGGTAAAGATGTAGACCTCGTCATCATGAGGTAGGAGTGGCAACAAAGTGTTGGAGGAACAACCAACACACTTTCACTCAAAAGACACACTATTACAGAATATTCAATAGCCGTCACAACCCACCCATCACGTTAATAAGCAAGCAGCTGATGGTAGACTACTCTGCTGATTTCTCTGCACAGTACTATAAGATCCAGCTCTGCTCTCAACTGATGCAGACCTTCTCAAAGTATGAAACACACCAACCCGAGTAGAGGCAAAAAAAAAAAAAAAATTCCCACAGGGTACGACTGAGGCAAAGCTCGAGTGAACTAAAAGATCTCTGAATCGCACACCTGCTTCACTGGTGTCGGTGCCAACAACAATGCTATGTTTAGAGACACGGAAGATCTTCTTGACGGGCTTGAATTGATCGTAGAGAGCATGAACTATGAGCTCTGGTCTTAAGCTGGTTTCTGATGTGCATTTTAACATACTGTCTGTCATGAATTCAAGCAAGTTCAAGTCTCTGCAAGTCGACTGTCATAGTGTGCTAAAATGAACTGAGACCAGTGCTGCTTGGAGGGTGTGAAAATGCATTTCCAAAGAAGCTTTGGAAAATGACTGGCAGTAATGTAAGTAATACCAGATTAATAGCTCATGGGCCGTATCCCTGCTTCAGAGTTGATGCATGACATAAATATTACCGTGTGGAAAAACATTAACAAATGTTTTGTCTGTTCTCTTTTGGTGATATCAGTATAGGGCTCAAGCCCCTGGAGAAGGTGATGAAATGAGGTAGAAACTACATTAACACCCTAATTGTCAACACACTGGAGCAGATACCATCCTCTACCTCTTCACTGACCAGGTGTGTGTCCAAGAGATCTTTAGTTCTGGATGAGACTGAGTGCAATCTGTTGGTTAAGATCATTGTTAAACAATGAAGATTACCTAACATTTCTGTGTAAAAATGTACATTTTTGGAAGAAGGAAATGTTGGAAACATTGATTTTATGATGTTTGTCTTTAAAATTTCCAAAGTCATCAAACAAAGAAATCTTACATTTTTGCAGAGACCTCTGTGTGTGCATGCAGGAGCCGAGCATTTTCAAGAGAAAACGGTTCTGAACATAGCACATTGCAATTATGTACAGGTATACAGAGGATCTGCAGGGACTTTAGCTGGTAGGCAGACTCTGTAGCACTGGCTTATGTAACAGGAGTGTCTCTTTCCTAAAATGAGTAATGCCGCTAAAAGGCCATTGGGATAACAGGAAAGAGAGTGGTGGAGCATCTTTAACCTGCTCCCCACCTACCCAAAAAAACACCTACTCTCTCTTTTCTGACTCCCGGTATAACATGGCTCTCCACAACTCTGGTTGTCTTAGCAATACAAGTTGGGCTGTATCACAAATCTGAGTCCTGGAATCCCTTATATCACTGTCATTATTTCAGAGCGGGAGGTTTATAATCCTCCACCAATCCTCCACTGCAGGAGGGAGTCAATCACTGTGTCAGCTGTCTACGCTTAAGTCTAAAAGTGTCTTTGAGACATCAACCTGAGATACAAACCCTGAATTTTAATGGGGAAAGACAAATTTGAAATGATTTAAAGGTAAAAGTACACTTGGAAATATAAATATAACCCCGGTGACACAGATGTAAAAGTAGAGCAAAAGCATTTATTCAGCAAAAGTAGACATACGTGGGGAATTTGTTTCAAAAACAGAGCTCAGGGTTTCTTCAGATAAAAGGTGAGATATCTCCATTTTAGGAGACAGCGCAGAGTGTCTGACACACAAATATGTCTAGAACAAGTCATCAATGATGGACATAACATGACAGCATTAAGACTTTGCACACTCTCCCGTGTTTTGTCAAAGCAGCTTAAGAACTGCAGGCCACCTCATCAGTGCACATGTATATTGAAGGATTGTTTACATTCTGCATAAATATGATTTAACTCCATACTCATGTGTTTATGTTCTCATGATTGTATATCTATGTGTTTGACACAACAGTGAAATTGGCGTTGATTTTGGTGCGCTGTCACCATAGTAACAGCCTCTGAAGGGACACGGATATTGCAGCGCTTGGTGCCATTTGAAAGAAGAAGCTAAAATAAAAGTAATTTCAAATCTCTGAGACTCGAGGGGTATTTGCAATATGATGATTATTGTTAAATGTAACTTTCTCTGACCTTCGACTCAGAGTACACACTGCCTTTAGTATTACTTTAGGGGGTCTCTTGTAACCATTTATTAGGCACAGTTCCAATTCAGGTAATCTGTTTATCTCAAAATTTGAAGCTGTGCCATGAAATCAGTTTAAATTGTCACTTGCATTGCCAGTCATTAGAAAGTGCATTGCATTCAGTTGCAATTTGACCTTCAGCAGTCATTGTAGCTGTCTGATAAATGAGAAACTGGTTACAGCCAGTACACTGTGGCTGTTTATGAGATGCAATGTGCAGGATCCCTATACATCATCAGTTATTAGCCATCGCTCAAGTTATTTTTTGCCGTATGTGTTTCAATGGAGGTTAAAATATCTCATAAAATGAAAAACCTTTCTCAGTTCCTCCCAACAAAAACAGTGCCTCCAATACGCCATGCAGAATATTCCTCTAATGTGATTTATATCAGCTGTAATCCACAAGAAGGCTTTTTTTGTTTGTCATACAGTGAAAGCATACGCAAAAGTGGTATCTGCGTCACAAAGCTCGCAGGCAGTACCTCACTGTGCTTCTCTGAAACTACTCAATGCTCTGCTCATCCTTATGTTACCATGGCTGCATCTAGTTAATCCAGCATTTGTAAGTCTGAAATGGACTTGAGTGACTCCCCTGCTTCACTGTTTCAACATGTCTGTCTTCTCGCATCTGAAATCCCTTATAGTCTCTTTATGGGGGAATATTAAAATAGAGGATGTGTGTTTATATTGCATCAGATTTCTTATATTTATATTGTAAGTAGATAACAAAGTGACATCAAGCTTGTAGCTGGCTCATGTATTAACCTTACAGGCTCTATTTTAGTTGTATACCTGCATTTTGTCATTAATTCTTTCTTTGCAGGCAGATACTTTAAGTATAATCTGTAAATAAGGCCTCTCTAATGTATTTAAAAACACAGACACTAAGTAAAACTGCCCACTTGAGCAACAGAAGAATAAGATGTATAGCAAAATTAGGACTGTGTGTCAGAACACACTGCAAAAATATGCCTCTTAGCTCACGCTGTCTCAGAGTCAAACCTGATGTGAATTGATCCTGGTGCAGTTTCTCTTGTTTTTAGGAATATTCTAGAAATAGGTGATTGTATCTGGAAAAAAGACAGTTATCACATAGGTCAAATAATAATAATTTTTGCAGTGCAGGATTGGCTCTGAAATCCTTCTCTGACCAAAGATATTTTTTCTCCACAATCCTGTACTCAAGCTTGTAAAAGATGAGTCAACTTATAGTTCAACTTAGTTGTCATAGAAACCAAAACCAATAGTCATGGGGTCTGTGATGGAAACCTTTGAGGGGCTGAAGGCATGCATCAGTGGAGACCTTGACAGCTATTACAGCAGTTTCTGAAGACATCCAAAAGGTTTCCTGAGAAAACAGTCACAATTATACAATGTCACATGTAAACAATGCTAAAAAATAACAGCCCAAAGTGTAAGTGAATACATAAAATCATGGCTGTTATAATTCCATCAGAAAATGAATCATGTAAAAAAAAGTGCTGTATAAGACCATATTTAACCTCCTAAGACCTGGCATCCACATGCGTGGACATCACATTTTGGGTTATACCATAATACTTAATTCTGCTCATATGGAAATTCAAAATTGTCCCCGTATGCGGAACCACATCATGTCAACAGATGATGCTTAGTTTTTATACTTATCAGGTCCCAATAAGCCCAAATAGCAAAGAGAAATTAAGATAGAGCTTGGGTCTTAGGGGGTTAAAAGACTTAAGAATGATTTTGTGTGTTTTGTGTTTCAGTATTTACAAAATGTTTGGAAATATTTTTTGAATGAATGAAATCATGACTAAACCAGCCTTTTAATACGGTCGTACATACTTTTATTTTGTAAGTTAGACCTACCAGTTATAGGGTCAGTCCAAATTACAAAAGGTTTTGATTCATACCTGCCATGCAGATAGTTTTTGTTTTATTTGCCGATCTGTCTACAGCAACAGAGGTGAATGCTTGTGTTTCTCAAAGCATTGAACATTTTGAAGAAAAAAAATGACCTGGTTACTTTGAAATAGTCCCTGCATGAACTGTTAACGGTGTGTTCTGTGGATTATCCAGAGTGATAAAAGTGACACTGTGTCTGGAAAGATATGTTGCAGATTAACTCTTTAAATGGTCTGAGCACCCAAAACAAAATTTTATTCAAAACTACATGCATAGTTTTGAGGTAAGTGCAAGAATATGTGTGTGTTTTTTTGTTTTAATTTGGCTGGATCGGCCCTTTAACAGTAAATCATATAGACAGTTGGACAAGTCATGTAGATATTGACAGTTTTTGCCTCCATACAAGGAGGGAGGCACAGTGTCACAGATGATACCCTCACACTTCAAGTAGAACATTTGGTGCTCTTTGAGGTTACCATAGCTACCACAACACGGCAAGACCGGATGTCCATAATCTTGATCAGCTCGTAACTGGTGGTGCATCTATGATTTCTGTGTCAAAAGCAAACAGTCCAAACAAACAGTCTGTTTCATGGTGAACATCACTGAAGACAAATGGGACTAAGTCGTAAAACAGCTCGTGTAAACGAGTCCCCAACTTTTAATTCAAAGTCTTGACACAGTGAAAAGATTACAATTCACTGGTAACAAACTAGTCTGGTAAATTTTTATATTGGTTCACGCTCTTGGGACAAAGCAGCAACAACAAATAAATTAACATCCTTTAAAGGTTTCATATCCTTGTAATTACTGTAGTCTCTCTGCATGTGTGGAAAGGCAATTTATCTCCGAGTTGTCTTGTGCTAATTCAGAGTTTATGAGGGCTGCCTTTGGGTCTGCACCGGCACTTAACCACTTTCATAAACAGTAGGACTCTTTTTCCTAATTGCTGCAGGCTACCGCTGATACAGAACTATTACATTTCATACTCTGTGTTACGTCCACAGTTATTTAAAAATAGCTTTAGCAGATTCGATTTATGCAAAAATGATGATGGGTTTTTTGTTTTTTTTCTGAAACGTGATGGCTTTAACCTAAAAATGACAAGATGTGAAGTTACATAATTTTAGATATATAACACTCAAAGTAGTTTGTGCTCACCTATGAATGTAATTTTTATTAATAACCATGTTTGATTTGATATGCAGTAATAGACCTACTTAAGTAATGATGATTAGCGTGATTCTACTTTTGACTATATTAACACAGTTTAATGGTCACATACATTACTTTGTAAAGCAGAAATTCTTTAATCAGTAAAGAATTTCTGAATGTCCAAATGTGAATGCCCCCTTTTTTACATACACCTATGAAATAATATATAATTTGATTACATATTAAGTATATAGGCAGACTTTTCAGAAAATTGGAAATATGTTACTCGCCGGGACTGTGGTGATCCTCTCTCCATAAGGAGGGTGAGCAAATGATGCACTTCAGTGAGAAAGTAAAATATGTATTCAATGTACTCACAGCAAAGTATTCACTTTGAGGCATATACAGTATAATAATCCTTGAATAAATTATGGGAAGGAATATGAGCCAGTGTTACTCGATACTTGAATGGATGTTATTTTATGGGCATTGCTCTCCCAAACTCATTTTATTTAGTCTCCTGACACAAACACGCATACATGAAAGTTATGAATAGATTATAAAACATGCATAAAGCAGTTTGCTAATTTTTCAACCATATCTATCTGCCTTCCTACACACCACCGGTATCAAATGGTGGTTGTCATAGCAACAGGCTCACAAGCCACAACAGGGCTTTTGGAAGACAAATACAGATCAGCATAACAGAAAATCTCCCTTATCCGCATTTTCTGTCTACAAACTCTAAACCCCACTGACGACAGCTAACATGATTGATTCTTGCTTCTCTCTTTTACAAGACACAATAACATACATGGCTGTTAATGACTATATGACTTGTTGTCACTGAATAACATAATATGGTTTTGTTTTTTTTTATAACATGGTTTTATGTGGCATTTCAGGGATGGGTGGCATGGTAGATCAGGGCCTGTGTTCGAACCCCATCAGGGAATCTGTGGTCTTGTGAGTCGGGATGTTCTCTGTCAGAAACATGACTTCATTTGGTAAAAGGTAAATAATGTAGTCTAGTTTTAGCATTCTGATGCAACTTTAGCTTGACTGACGGGTTGGCCCGAGTATCCAAGTTTAGTGCAAGTTTTACTGATGTCAACTGCTTTTATTGAAAGCATTGTTCATATTAATCATATACTTAAGCCCACTGATATTTAAAGATTATAACCATTTACACAGTTACTCAGTTAAACAGTTTTTTTTGAAAATTGAAAAATGTATTCTATTGTGGTCACTTTGTTTGATTTATCCCAAGGCTCTCACATAAGCATGTCTGGTGCGTAGCAATGACTTTGTCAAGCATCCTCTCAGACTCAACACCAGTTTTAATAAAGCAAAGTGTTTAAATACTGGAGGACCTCATGTGTCTTCACAAGAAAAGGTTTACAGCAAAATTTCCACACTGTCATTATCATTTGATCAATATTGTGATATTCTTATTGTTTCATAGCTGAAGTAGGAATACTGTAAAATACTGTACAAGTAGTATGCATTGTGAAAATGTTGACAATTTAAGATGGTAATCCTATCAAAGGGAATTTATCAGACAATTAGATTCAAATATTGAACATGATGTTTTTTTCTAATATTAAGCAATTTCAGCAATTGTGTCCTTGACTGAGCTCTGTAAAGTGGTTGATGTGTCATTTTCAGGTATGAAATCTTTTTGTTCCTGAAGCTACACAGGCACTGACAGGCAATGGATGAATGTTTAGTCAGTCCATTACAGGACACACACCAGACACTGCAAACCCATCACATAGTGTTGAGCTGCCTCCAAAGCTGGGCCCTAGTGTGAAACTAAAAACTTGACACAGTCTCAGCGAATGTTGAAGTGTGATTTTTTACAATTTGAAGCAGCCAAAACCATTTATCAGAGCAAATTGTAACTGAAGAGGACGCTGACAAAGGAGGAATTATTTGAGCAGCTGTGATGGCGTGAGCTGGTCAACAAGGTACGCCTGCACCTGATTAACCTCTCTGTGTGTTTGAGACCTCTGAGTACTGAGTGGATCAGGTTACAATCTTTCATCATTACTTTTTTCATGTGCTTATGCTTATTATCATCTGCAGGATCATTCACTCATTGTCAATACTGCTTTCCAGGTAGTCCTGGATACACACTGTATATTAAAAATAAACAATAAGACAATTCAAATGTGTCAAACATATCAAAGTCAGTACAGCTGATAATGTTTACTGGTGTCCAGATAAGCTCATTTATGTTCAGTTGTTTTTGAGGCCATCAACTAGAAATCTTTGGCTGTTTCAGGAGTTTAGAAATAAAAACATCACTGGGAACTTGTTGTGATACTGTAGGTATCAATGAATGTTGATGTGTTTAACATTTGGAACTGTGGGTTACTTTCCTGTTTTGATATTAAATATTAAATTGATCCTGTGGCTCTTGCAGGTGAGAAAACAAGCATGGTTTGTTAACTTATGACTTACGCATGTGTTTGTTAAAAGTTGAATAATCATGACTAAATTTAGTCATGACTTTAAACTTTATTGTAAGGTATTGAATATATTTTTGATATCCAAAAGCCTCAGAGACAAACTTTTGATGCAGTCCTTGACTGATGAAATCAATTTTTTCTAGCCACCACATCAAACATCTACCTACCCTATTTATAGGTGTGTGTAAATAATGAATTACTGGGCAGCTTCAAGCCCAAGTAAAGAAGAAAATGCATTGCTATAGACTTAGACATCACCCATACTGTAGGTTAGACAGGAGGCCAGCACCAGAAGAGTCTTGTCCATTCCAGACAAGAGTACCCACTTTTCAACTTTTTCATGGAACCACTTGCTCACTTAATTCCCAATAGCACTTTAATGTCACCAATCAACACACACATCCCTTTTCACATTCTGTGTCAATGTGTGCAGATGATACCATATTTTTAACTATGATTTATATTCAAAAAAACTGTCCTGAGTGGCTAAACTAAGGAAGACATTGACACATCTGGACACATAAAATAGCTTGCAATGCAGGAAGTAAGAAGAGATTTGTGGCAGTATACAAAACTGGGAAAATACAGAATTGTGGGAGTTTACATATTAATGGTTGCTCCTTTGTCAAATGGCAGCCAAGCGTGTAGTTGTACAACCTTGATGAGCTACAGTAATGATTGAATGCATGCTGCTTCTGTCTTCCTAACTTCAGATAATCTGCATCTGTTTATGTAAGGGCAGTCTGCCTGGCTCCTTTGCAGACACCGAATGCCAAATGTTGCCTTATTTAACATAATCAACTTGATTTTCTGGGACTTGATAGCAAGGGTAAAGCCGTCAGTGCGCCATGAGTATGATTCACCTGAATTTTTCCTATCCCAAGACCCGAAAATACCATGGGCTGAAGCAGTATATCCATAACCAACCAAACTGACTGGATGAGGAGAAAGCATAGCTAGCACAGCAGTATGACAACACATGCTGGATCATATGAACAAAACCATTCATCAGAACAGTCACACTGCAGAACAACCACCATGTAATCCAAAAATGATTGGCAAATTAATTATTATGCCTAAAAACTAGAGTCAAGCTCAAGTCATTTGCATTTCTTTACTGCATGTAATTAGTACTTTATAGTGGTACAACTGCTAAAATGAAATAACTGCAGCCACACAGTTGTACCTCACATAGAGGTATGCAAGTTGAACCTAATTTTTTGGCATTGTTTAGCTTCAGTAATTACACACATGCATAAATACATACATACATACCTACACACATACATACATACGTACACACATACATACATACATACATTAACTTTACATTAACCGTAACTTTCGATCTGTTTTAGTCTCTTAAGTGTGTTTTTCGTGTACTTTTTAAAATTATTTTTATATACACGGACCCCTCAGCAAGTACGCAACTATGGATGTTCATCTGGTGACATTAGTAGTTTGCCTCTTGGTGTTTTTTCGGACTTGTAAATTTCCCCGCTGTGGGATTAATAAAGTCTAAGTCTAAAAATGTTCTACCTATCAATATGAAAGCGAGCTATAACAATTAATTTACATTATTACTATAGACACACCTTTCATAGGCCTCTGTAGCCGCAGGATTTCCCTTGAATAAGAATATAAGAGGAGTTTACATAGTTTTACTGTTTCTTGTCTGTGTAGCCAATATACACATGTCTGGAGTACTGAGGCATGAACAGATTTAGTAGTTTTATACATCAGTAAGAGAGAAACACACATTTTCTAACAGCATTCTATGTATGTGTGCAGTTTAATGATACCACATCATAGTGTGGAAAATGAATAAGCATGGGTGTTGAAGAAATCTCTTTCATTATTAATGCAGAAGTAACTCTTTAAGTCAGAACATGAAAAACAGCAATGGTGACATCCAGTATGATATATTCAGTATATAGTCTGAATATATGCGTACATTTGTGTGGTCATCTTAATAACACGTTCGGTAAGTAGTATGTATACCATGAATCTTTGCAGCAGCAGAGTGTGCATTTTTAAGCTACAAAATACACTGGCCTGTTGATAACAAGATGGATGATGAAAAAAACTCTTAACAAGTACAGTTAGCTATGTGCCTGGACTGGCCTTGTGCCTCTAAAGCGCTTTCATTGCTCTGCAAATTTGTGTTCGCCTTTCAATATAATCCCATCTGTGGAGACATTCACTCAGAGAGCAGAGACGGGAACAAACATAACACTTCTCTCCATCTGTGACCTCCCAGCTCTTCATCCTCCCTCTGAATGTAATGCAACAATGGAGAAGAGCAAGGGAGAGGGAGGAAGATTGCCTCGCTATTCAGGTATCTACTGATGGTACACAAGCTCAAGGATAGCAGATTCAATTCTGAGAACAAAAGTGTGAGAGAGGCTACAAACCCACTTGCAAGATATTTTGCACAGGAAGTTAGGCTTTTAAGATGCAAACGATTCAGCCCATTACTTAAGAAAAATGGTGATTAGGTGAGTAGGATGATATGAGAATACATAATTATATGCTATAGGTTGGATTTTCACTAATGTTACAGCAATCTTTCCAAAAAATGGAGAAACCAGACAGCCAAACACTGTGTATATTTTTTTGTGACTAATCAAATATGCATTCTCATATTTTCCTTCCCCGTCTCCCTCTGCAGACTTTTTTCTCACCAACATCTTGAAACACCTGAGAGACCTTGAGCAATGTTGAAAGCCTTCAGACACTGACTGCGAACACAGCCCAGCTCAAAACACCTGCAAGAAAAGGCTCAACAACTGTGAATCTGTCTAGTTTTTTTTCTCCTTCTCACTCCTCAAGCCATTTCATACCAAGTGGTGCAGTGCAGAACATCTGATGCCAGGTACTACCACAAAATGACCGGATCATTCCCGTCAAGATGAATCCCAGAGGAATAGTATCAATGAGCATGTCGTCAGAGCTTCGTCACCGCCCTGTGGTGAATCTGCTCCCAAACACATAACCACGTCTGTGACATCCAGATTGTTTTGAAACACATTTTCTTACTGATTGTGTCTCTGTAGACCAATGAACTCCCAGCAGTGTCTCTGATCAGTCAGCAGAGAGGAAGAGAGAGATCACACCTGAACTAACTGTTGAATTTGTTCGGTCTCATAAATTTTTTAGCACAATGCTAAAGCTCACTCAGCTCATCATTAGCTAATCCGAACTGGCAACAGTCACGTTTGGCTCTTTCAAAGCAGTGGTCTATTTGCGATGTTGGCTCCACATTCATCACTGTAGATCCTGGCTAGAAAAAATGACACGCATGCACAGAAGTTGATTTTGAACCCCACTCCACTTTTCTAATGTCCTCTGCACCAATGATCTTCAGTTAAGATTCACATTTTGGCAACTAGACGCAGAGTGCTAATTGGCTGTCCTAATCATACTTTTCTTGTGTTCTCCCGTTTAGTTTGTAGAGGACAAATGTGCGTAAGTGTTGACAGGAAACAGCTAGCCACAGTTTCTTTTCCCTTTGTCCAGTTTGTCATGGATCACACAACAGCTGCTGTATGATATTTGCAGTTTCGCAGATTTCAACCCTGCTTCAAAACCATGCAGGGCAGTGTGAAATAAAAGTGTAAATTATTTATAAATACATACACTTGAAGACAACAAAAGGAATTTTAGACCAGACATTTTAGGCATCCGCCTCAACTTGTTCAGTGCAACTATTCCTCCTGTGAGTGTCAGTGTAACCAGGCTTTTCATTGACTCATTGGCGGTTGGTTCAATCATTCCTCAGTTAATTATTTGTCCCTACAGCAAAAGAGCAATTTTACTAATGAAGATCAATTTGCTCTTCACTGGAAGTACTACTCAGAAAGCAATAGTATAATGTCTGCTGGGGCTCTGGATGATGGAAGAAGCGAAAATAACCCTGGTGATGTCATCTGTGTTATCTCAACTTGGGCTTATGCCACATTCATGTCATATTTCCGCCTTTAAATAATGTTCTTGTCAACATCCAAAACATTATTACAAGTGGGAGACTGAGATTTTCCTGGCAGCTGCTATCTGGATAACGTGGATGTCTCATGTCAGCCAGAGTCTCTCGGTCAAGGTCATTTAACCCAAATGTATTGGATAAAGTGCAATGCACATTTTTTTTAACCCTTACACAACCATCTCTGCTATCATACAACAGTCTTGAGCTGTGCAATGACATGAACACTATTAAGTACATCGTAAACGTGGGAATCCTTCCCATCACTACCTTCCACCTGTCATGAAGGTGGTATGAGAGACTACAAATGTTTAATATATGTTATAAACTGGGGGAGTGGAGTTGGAAATACATGGGCAGGATCTGATGGAGGATACTGTCAGGTTGCATCGTGGGAGGTGTAGGGTCCCGTATTTTTGGAGCTTGACCCGAAGTTTTGGCCTCTGCTGCTTCAATTTTGACCACTCTTGTTTAATGTGTCCCTTGCAAGTCAACTAACTTTATGACAGTACAATGGTAAATAAATTGAGGACTACCCCTTTAAGCTGTGCAGAGCCCAAAGAGGCCAAGAACTACCTTAATGATTTTCTAACACAAGTGATCAAGTTGACACATTAATTGAATATTTTGGTCAAATCAGTTCCTTTAGTTTCAACGAGCAGCAAGTGGAGTTTATAAAGTCAACAATGTTTCACCTGAAGTCTACCAACACACTTGTTTATCCACACATAAGTGCTCACTTTCTCCCTTAACAACCTACTTAACATTGACAATACTGTTTACCGGGTCAAACCTGATACTTGCCCAGTACAACATTTGTTCACTGCGATGAAATCGAAACCTCAACAGAAAAAGGAAATATTGGCAGTGAAAAAACTCTTCTTCTATTTTTTAAAAACTTTTTTGATGCCCAAAGCTGATGCCAATCTTTCTTTTTTTATTTCAACATTTCAATGCCAGTGTCCTCGTTTCATGCCAGATTTTAATTTAAATGCCAAGGGCTTCATATAATCCCTGAAGCTGCACTGGCAAGTTAATTATTAATAATTAAGATCACTCTGCAAGTTGACATTATGAGGAGTCAGAGGACAAATCTGTGCAGAAATCTAGACTTGCTTTAAAGACCTAAGGTTATTTCATGGCATTTTATAGCACTTGACAGAAAAACCTCAGCTGTTTGGGTGGCCTGTAGCCTGAGGTACAGGTTCAAAATGTGTCTTTTCCCCACTGGGGATTCATGTGCAGCTCATACTGTTCATTTAATGTCTAACCCTTTTCCCCAATCCTCACCTCATCTTCATCATGTGCAGAAGATCTGAATTGAATCAGAGGTAGCCAGATCTTTTTTTATTTCTTTGGAGACCTGATGATGAACTGACCAGTAACCATTTAAACACAGTACATCCTGTATTTGCTTCTGCGTCAGTGACTTGAATAACAGAAAATCTCAAATGCGATGGCTATTCACAGCAAAAAACATCCATCATTTTGGCTTTCTGTTCAGTCTTTAGTTGAAAACATCACCTCATTTTCAAATCCTGAACCTCTACCTGAACACAACCAGAGCTTGTCATTATTACCACCACCTTTTCAGTACCTGAAGGCAAGGGATAAAAAAAATCTTTTTATAGATCCATAAATTATTCATAGAGTATTACAAATTCTAGATACACAGATTAGGCAGAAGCATGCAGTTTCCACTGACATAATTCAGACCTCTAACAGTGTGTATTTTTTCTCTCATCCACCTGGCAGAGAACAAGAGCTGCACCGCCACAGACCTGTGCCACTGCATCTTTTTCTTCAGCGGCTTTGATGACCCTCTTTCATGAAGAACTTCTGTACCGTCTCTTGCTGCAGTGATCTGCATTTTTATCAGAAGGCCAGAAAAAAACAGTTAAGAATACAATTTTAGCTAAGTTGTTTTTAAAAATGTCTTGTTTGCCCATCAAGATGTTTTTCTTAGTATTAATTCAGGCTAAAAAACAAGCATAGGGAGTCATTTAATTTGTTGACACGCTTTAGTGTGCACAATCAATCATTCGTCTGTACAAAAACACTCCTTACAGTGCAACCTAGAGCAAAGAAATAATAACATCAGTTCAATCGTGAATGGAAGGAGAGGAAATGCAACAATAACAAAAATCAAGTATATCAGAACCAAATCTGTTACCCCTGGTAGAAAGCATCAACATAAACTATTTGTTTTGGTTACAACATACAGATTTGTCAGTCTAAAAGTTGAAAAATCAGTGCATATATTCTAAAACCCCTTGGATTGGCTAATTTGCTGTGGAGATCATTTTCATTACATGTAGGAAACAAAGGGAAACTCCCCAGATTGTGCAGTATGGACAGAATGCTATGCTGCTATGCATTAAATTGGTTGAAAGAGGTTCCGTATATACTCTGAGGTTCAGATGAATATAGTTGTGCTGTTTGTGTAACACCCTTGAGTTGAGCTGTCTGCTGTAGTGCAGAGCATCACTGCAGCAGCAACTCAAGTACGCTTTAGAAGGTGGCATTGATCACCCTCTAGTGATGATGACAGGTACTACATGTGTTTCGGAGCCTCAGCTGATGTCTGAGCAGCACCGAAAGCTCACTGTATAATTCAGTAGGTGCAGAGCTTTTGACAGAGTATCAATGGTTCTAAATCTGAGTAGATTGAGTTCTGCATCCAGTACCATGATTTCACATGTACCTGGGCCCTCGTATTAAGTCTGCATTACCTATATGAATAGCCAATATGAAGGGATGTCATCTGTCATATCATAAATGTGTCAAGAAACATAAAAATGTTGACCCCTGAGCACATGTCAGCATTTTATACCCCATGTCAAACAGTCTAACAGCAACATAGTCTCATGTAACCCCACATCCTATTCTACAAATCTGAGAACAAACGCACATTTTACATTCATGTTGTCTCATTCACACTTATGCTTCAGATGTTTGAAAAAAAAACAAAAAACATTTACTTCCATCTACATGCTGTCTCTGTAAATGTAGTAACAAGGATGGGGAACTTCCAGCGTGATTTAGTCTCAGCTCCAATAAGAGTTTAAAGCCTACAGTGTCTTTTAAGTAAGTAGCCAAACCATCCATGCGCTCAGGTTTGTAGACATGATCAACAAGTTATGTGATGCATAAATGGATCCAGGCTATGTAGTCCCTTTTCTTCTTTCTGCTTTCCCAACTTTAATCCGGACCCTGTGTTGCTATCGCAGAGTCTTAGGACTTTGCACCCTCAGCTGGCAGCATGACAGTCTGCCTCTGAGTCTGAGGCCTCAGCCTCGTCTGCAGATCCAGTCAGGGATGGATAAGGCCGTGGCTGGTCTAAGTTGACATAGTTAACCTTCAGACTGATGTAGTGCTCTCCTTCCAGACAGGACAGGATGTGTTGTACTTCTGTAACCAGGCTGTTGAAGCTAGGTCTGCACTCGGGCTCCGGTTCCCAACATGCCAGCATGATAGAATATCTGTGGAATGAATAAATAAATAAATGAGTGAATGAGTGAGCACAAAGTATTGAAAGATGGCCATTGTGAGCTTAAAAATAATATAAAACTGATATATATATATATTCACAGGGAATTGAGTCTCAAATGATAAGATGCTGAAGCGATTGTGTTACGTCATAATGTCATTTTGGCATGTGATATTTACAGGGTGC
This sequence comes from Enoplosus armatus, assembly GCF_043641665.1. Lineage (NCBI taxonomy): Eukaryota > Metazoa > Chordata > Actinopteri > Centrarchiformes > Enoplosidae > Enoplosus > Enoplosus armatus. Next base: position 15,743,767 of record NC_092182.1, on the reverse strand, counting down.
ACGTATGATTCTTACAGGGTATCAGGGCAAAACTGTGGCTGGGGAAGCCGGCGTCCCTTCAACAAGTAGTGTGTGATGTCATAGGGGTCCACATCTGGATATGGGCTAGCACCTCTGGTCAACAGCTCCCATAGTAAGATGCCATATGACCACTGGGAAACAGATAAACAAAGCATTGTAGATACATCCATGAAAGTTGTGACAAGCATATTTCTGTGGATAAAGTGCACTCACCACATCAGACTTTGTGGTGAATTTTTGCGTTTGCAGGCTTTCGATGGCCATCCACTTCACCGGCAGCTTTACCCGTTTGTGATCTTGGATGCTGTAGTACTCCTTGTCATAGATGTCCCTTGCCATGCCGAAGTCAGCCACCTTCACTGTGAAGGTTTCATCCAGCCTGAAAAGAGAAGGCATCTTAAGAAAACACAGTCACCAGCCAGTTCCTCCTGTTCAGGCAACACATCTCTAGACAGGAGGTGTACTCAAGAGGAGCCAGGAGAACTTTAATTTACACCAATCTGGCAAGTCAGTGTTGATGAGCAGTGGTGGCGTCATTAGAGATGTGCAGGTGGGATGAAGAAATAGTGATAAAAGTCAGAAAATGACAGCAGCATCAATCGTATTATCTAATTCTCTCCAAGAAAGCAAAAAGGTGTTTTTTTTCTCAAAATGTCAAACTATTCTTTTAATATGTGGGCAAATAAACAGATCACAAAAACAGAAAATACGATTCCACTTGTGTCTCATACCAAGAAGCCCTCAGACTTTTAAAGTCTGAAGGCTGAAGGTCAGATTTAAATAATCCAAAATGTTCCCAAATACTGTCACACTTTTTATTTGGTGGGATCATTGGAGCGAGTTTTTCTTTCTTTACACATTTAAATTGAAAATATTTGAAAAAGAAATGTTTAATTATTAATAAAAAATACAAGATGCAACAGTAATCAGTTATTGTCTTTTTTGGGTTTTACTAACTTTCAAATAAATGTCTCTGTCCTTTACGTACTGTAGTTGACTGTAGAAAAATACCAACAAACACTGTAGTTTTTGTTGCTCACATTAAATCCATTCAATTCAATAACTCAAATACCTCTTTACAATATACCACCTAGATAGCGGGCAACTTTACAAGAGACAGTGAAATGGCCTCCGGAGGTGTGACAAAGCTTCTCTACTGACAAGTCATGGGCTAGTAATCAGTGTGTGAGTCACACTCACATGCAGTTACGTGCAGCCAGGTCTCTGTGGACAAATTTTTTCTGGGCTAAATACTCCATCCCCTTGGCAACCTGAAGTCCAAAGCCAATCAGGTCTTTCACTGTTGGGTTCTGTGGAGGACAGAGACATATTAAACAGAGCTGACAAAAGCCCTGAAGTAGTAAAAACAGAGAGGTTAACAGAGCAAAGTCATGACCCCACTGGTCCAGAAAGTTTCATTAGGCGTAATTTACCCTTTTCTCAGAGCGGATGAAATGACGCACATCCCCATGCTTCATATACGGTAGAACCACCAGAGGGAGCCCTTCTTTGGGCAGCATGATGCCCAGCAGAGACAGTATGTTAGGGTGGTGGAAGCCTTTCATGATGATGCCCTCTCTGAGGAACTGGTCCACCTCCCGCAAATCTGTGATCCCTGTTATTACAACACGTACCGTTATACAGACTAATCCAACAGCCATAAGCTCATATAATGCTGATTTCAATTATAAAATGGGAATTCACTTACTGTTCAATGATTTAACAGCACAGTGGGTCTCCTGCTTGCTGTCTATCAGGTACCCATGATAAACTGTCCCAAAGTGGCCTGCATGAGAAGAAGTAAGATTTTGTGGTAAAATATTCGAGGGAAAGAACAAAACAAACAAACGTTATAAAAGACAAGAGGCTGACCTTTGCCGATAATCTGGCTATCCTCGACTCGGAGCATCTCAGCAGGGATAAGGACATCTTTGACCTCTTCAAGGAGATCAGAACTTAGACTGACCATTGAGATATTGTCCCGTGACATTAAAGGAATGGACAGATGATCATAGCTGGCGGCATACAATAAACCTTGGAAGGCAATTCCTCCTGAACCGGATGTTTGACTGGACAGATCAACTGTAACACACAAGGGAAAACACAAGGGAACCATACCATGAAGTTAGTTCTTAAAAGGTGGAGGTGGAGACCATCTAATACTACTTGACAGAATTGCAATCTGTGAATATTTTACCCTTTATTGGTCAGGTTATCCCGTTACCCTTGACTTTGGTGACAGACTTTCACCACAAGGGTATAGACAAATTAACCAATGTGCCATGATGTTTTACATTTATCTATTTATTTAGCTGTCTCTGTACAACACTACAATGATTTATAAAATATACACATTTAAAAGGTTGTACTTCCTAGGGCTGCTACAGGGTTATTAGTACAGGATGAAGAAAATGGGAGGGAATAAACAGATTGAAGGACTGATTAACAGTTAATATGGATATATGAAAGAATGCATTTGGATGTCACACCTCGTCTGTAGTCACCTGTTGGGGAGAAATCAGGGCCGCTGCCAATGCGGTTCCGTGAAAGCATTGTTGATAAACGATTCTCTATGTTGGCTGAAAGGACACATATAACAAATGAAAATCACTACAACAACAATAAACTTTGAAAATATACAGAGAAGTCAGTGGCAAAACTCAGTTGGTCAGGTTAACAATAAACAGACGATAGTGCAGAGTGAGCATAAATTAGGAATCCTGTTAGCAGAATCTTATCAAGAAATAGCTGAATTTTCTCACCTCTCTTTTTCTTCCTCAAATGGATCATCACAAGTAACGCAAGGCCAGCACCTACTACCAATGCAGCAATGATGCCCAGCACAATGCCCGCAATCACAGTGTTGTTGTTGCTGTCATCGTTGGCGACTGTACCCACGTCATAAACCTCCCCATTCACAGACACCTACAGTAGTGGAACAGATCATTAACTCTTGTTAAACACATTTAATTTAGCATACATTTCTGTAAATTCAGGTTAAGGTTGATGATTTAAAAGCAGCCTCTCTCACCCTGACTGGCAACCCGTTGCTGGGGATGACCAGGCCTTTAGGGATCCTGCAGGTCAGCTCATTTAGCAGAACCTGGGCGTTGCAGTTCACACCCCCAATGGTCATTATGATCTTCATACATGTGCTCACTATATTCAGTTTGCTATGCTGTTACATATGAGGGAAAAAAAAGTTTAAATGTTAAAACAAGCGGTAATTGGTGGTAATAAAGTGAAGTATGAATGTATTAATAATTGTGCAGTGCAAGCATTGTTGTCATTGAGATTTTAATACAACTAATTAGTGGTTGAGTGTAAACATACATGCAGTGAAACTTCTGTGTCTCCCGGTTTTAGAAGTAACACATGGTCATCAGTTTCAAAGGGAATGATTTTGACATCAGGGTGGTAGTCAAGACGTCCCTTCCAGAGGTTCCTTTTTCCATCCATGTGAATAAAAATCTCTCCCGAGACAGACTTGTCTTCTGGCATTTCCTCAGGAAAAGCAGGGGCCCAGCATTCCATATGTGTGGCGTTTGTTGTGCCGTTGCAGACCTTAAGTGAAATAGCGTTTGAAATCACAGAGTTCAGCATAACAGGAAAACAATATTCAGCTAAAAAAATGAGTATGGCTGGCCATCCATTGCTCGAATTCACAAACAGGTCCGCAAACTGCAGTTCATTTGTGAATGTAAAAGTATTTTTATTGTATTTCTCTGCACACACAAGTTTAATTGGATAATGTACTGAGTCACAAGGAACAAAATCAAAGCGTTAACTTACTTGTTCACGAGACTGCAGGAGGGGGTTTTTGGGAGTGAACTGAGCCACAGTTTTGTGGGCTGAGTCGAGATTCTGACCTTCTATCATCAGCTTGGAGCCACTATATAACAGTATAAATGATAATGTTAATAATGACATTGAGTGTTTTATGTGAGGCAATGGAAGGTATTTTTAATATCCAGATGGACCTGAGCAGACTGGGGTCAGTGTCCTACCTTTGGAAACTGCAAGACGGTTGTACAGAGGTTATAACAGGGTTTTCCTTGTAGAAGAACATCTTTGAGGTCGTCACTTGAAAGTTGTCAATGAGGACTTTCATGGTTACCTTCCCGACACCTGCAGCAGCTGCTGTGTGGCAGACGACTGAAGACGTCCCACTTCCTTCAGCAGCACTGAAGACAGTAATCAAATGTGTACAACACTTAAAACCTCTTATTTTAAAATGAACACCTGAACACAGTGAAAGGAATTTGTTGTAGACCATAGTTGCGTGAACAAACGTAGAAGATGTTGCTCACCTTTGAATGCTGCACTTTTTGTCAGCAAAGAAGACTTCTCTCTGTACCCCTGAATTAAGATATCTGCCTGTCAGCGTAACTGTTGTTCCTCCAAACACCGGTCCATTGTCAGGCCTGATATCTGTTATGCTAGGCTCCTGATTAGACAGAGGTGAAATATTTTATCACTTCACAATGAATTATGCAAGGGTTGAGCTATGCCTTAACAAACTGCGGTAGTCAGGAAAAGAGTTGGAGTTTTCTGTGTGCATTTTTCACTGTCTGTACACCCTTGCAATGTATCAAATAGAAGTATTTAAAATCCAGACTTTGCACTCACTTCACAATGTTACATTACATTATACATATCCTTTACTCAAATAAAAAACACTAATTTTAAAGCAGTTTCCATTGCATAAAAGCATTCTCACCACAAAGGAGAAGCCAGGCATCTGAGCCATGCCTTCAATTGAGTAGCGGCCCTCCACTTCCCCCTCGTGCACTTCCAGAGTGATGTTGAGGTCCTGGTTTGGTGTGGTTTCTCCCTGAATCTTGCACACTAGCCTGTATTATGGACACAAGACATGACATGTCTCTGAATTCTGTAGATGTAGTTATTCCAGTGAGGCAGCAGCTTGTCAGACAGAAATGAAGCAAGCAAATGTGGCAACGTGACAAAAACATTTACACAGTGTTCAAAAAATGTTTCAACCACCCACAGGAGAATTAAACATCTTAATGTACGTCCAGTGATTGATATCTGCTCCTATAAGGTATTTAGATTTAAAAAACACATTTGCATTTCATTTCTTTCGTGAGGGGAAAAAGCAGAGTGTTTGCATAATCAACATGAAACACATCAGTTCCTAAAATCACAAAAAAAATCATCATCATAGTAATCCCCTCAAGTATATCTAAAAAATATCTTAATTTTTAAATTATTTGTTGACTATACATGTAAGACTATACATAGATCTATTATGGTCTATTAATAGATCAAATCAAATAAGCAAACTATCTGAAGTTCAAATTGACAAAATGTAACAGACCCCACTGATTCCAGGGAGGAAAATATGCAACACTATATAAAGACTAGCCAGCCACGTGACACTATCAGAAAACATTTTAACAAATCGAAAAACTTCCAAAATCTAATAAATCTAATAAATAACTAGAGAGAGAAAAAGAGAGGTTTACAATAATGGCATCATGTCAAAATCCTCATTAGGACCATTGGGAGACAAAATTTGAAGAAAATAGGTCCAAAACGTCTCATGTTGGAGCAGTAGTTTTGGATCCATAATTTTTTTATTTATTTAAACTAATTAATATCACTCTTCCCTAGTTAACTTGTTGGCTTGTGGCTCGCAGTGCCCAGTACTTCCAACATAAATGCTGAGAAAATGTGTGCGTGGCATTGTGTGCATGTGGCGCTGACTCACACTTCACTACTGCTCTTTTCAGGCAGGACGGTGCACGAGGTCCCAGAGCCCACTGTGATGATGTGGGTTTTGCCGCTGATGATGGCAGGTCGCAGAGGAGACTGAAACTCCCCGCCGCACAGTGTCACCTCTGTCTCACCTCCAGCAGGTGCCATTTTAGGGGAAAACTGCAGAGAAAAAGGGTTATCATGGCAATCAAATACAATCACGTTATGACTCATGGTGTTTAAAATTCATGCATTGGCTAATCAGTTACACGTAGCTGCAAATCTACCTCTGTTATGACGGGTGCACAGGAGTCTTTGTTCCACTGCGAGGCACAGTCATTTTGCCTTGAGCAGATTCCTGAACACCAGCCACAGTTCATGAAGCGTGGAGCCATCAAACACATGGAGCATGTCATGAAATGTGCACACCCCGGTCCTGCAGAGGGCACCCTGAACATCTTGATGAGGGAGAGAGGAAGACGATGGAGTGGTAAGCCGTAAAACAGAGTTCAGGGGCAGAGAAGAAATCTCACCCCCTCTCCAGAGGCTTATTGGATTCACACTCAACATAGAACTGAATTTGTCATTAAACTTGATGGAAGCAGCATTTGTACTTTTTGTACTTCATCTTCGTAACTTCAAGATGTATCTGTGTTCTTTTGTTACTGATGTGATTATAGTGCATGGGGTGTGGCACTTGGACTCGGCTATGGTAAATAGATTTAAAATCCTATTATCCAATGACAATTTTGCACCTATTCTAGGTTGGCTATATGTGTGTTTGCCTGATATCTTTCTACCATTTTGACTCTGATGAGGACACAGTATTGTCAAAACGTTGGTCTGTTTGCACTATTAAAGGCTGCAAATCAAATCAGTGTGCAGTACCCCCTAAAAGATAAACAGTACACACAGTGGTAGATATTACAAAATGTACCTTATTTCCAACTACAAAGAGAAGTGCATCTTCTGAGTACACAGCAGCTGTCCTGGACACTTCAGCCCCTTCCAGAGAATAGTTGGCAAAAACAATGGGCCTGTACACAGTAAGGATCACCTAAACCAGACACAACAGAGAGGTCATTTTCATTTTTTGGGAGTCTTAATATAGGCAGTTAAAATATACAAATGTTTAGTTTAGACATTTGGAATAATGTTCATTATGAGTATTGAACAAAACAGCAGAGAGACTTCTATGTTTGGTATAATACATTCAAACGGCAGTGGCACATCCACTAGCACACCACATAATGACTCTATCCTTGGGCATATTGCTACCTGCAGTATCCGTCCATCTGAGGTACCAAAGTGGCCCAGCGTGTGATTCCCAATAGTGGTGACCAGGACAGCAGTGAAAAGGACGTCTCTCATCTGCCTGTTGAAGAGGTCTAGTCTGTAGTACGGCTTTGACACCAGAGTGGGTTTGGCACTGCATGTGTTATTACCTTCAGGGCTCTGTGCAAGTGGGAGAAACACATACAGAACAGGATTGTTCGTTTTTTTTGGCAAGAATCGGAATTCATAGATAAAACTGAAATCGAAAGTATTTGTCAGCATCTGCAGATTTATACATGCTTGTATATTCATGTTCAGGGGAGGAAGAGGGATAGAAAGAGAGAGAATCCTAACTTATCCATTAAGGGAGGAAGAGTTGCAGCCTCGCCTCCAGTCATAAGTAACAAGGTGTGAGAGAGGAACAAGGTCATAAAACAGCAGTGACTCCAGCTCCATGTGTTGACTGTGTCTCTGGACTTTCCATACCGACATAAACTAACGCACATAAAACAGTGGATGACAGATGTGTGTGGATGGTTGGCAGAGCATGAGTTACTTGGGTTAATAACAAGTAATTATTCATAAAAGAAAGGCAGGATATGGTAAATAAATGGTAAACATTCCACCGCAAAGCAAATTAGCTGGCCTGCCTCGGCATGCCCCTTGTTTGCTTCCCACTATTTGAATGCCCTATATTCCCGTCATTTGATCTTTTCAGTCACTTTGTATTTCCGCATTTCAAGCTTGAACACACAGGGTATCCAAGTTATTTTATCGTACATACCCAATTCTAGAAATACTTCACTTGAACTCAGGTAGTACTTGACACTAACAGTTTTTAGACAGCTTTATGACTGTTTCAACCATCAATGATCCATCGAGTAAGAAAGGGTGATTCCTTCTTCCCTACTCCTCACTTTCTCAATATTCTACCTACTTCCTTAAAAAATAAAATGCGTAAGAGCCAGGCACAGACCAATGCTGTCCCTCCCCTTGAAATTCAACCTTTTTATCAGCAGGATTTATAACTTTGGCACACATTCCTGTAGGTGTGCACATGGCTGCGAGAGCTCAAAGGACACAGTTTGAACTCCATAAAGGGGAAACAGACCACGCCTTTATTATTTTGCCGAGCACCACAGCCAAAATGCTCTATTCAATGAAGATGTTTTGAGAGGGAACTCTGCATGTTATTTTTGGATTTAACCCACCTCCCAATACCTTTCTCCTTCGGTAGCTTATCAGTTCAGGGGTCTGACCAGGACAAAAGTTCAAAAATGAAAACTGCTGCAAATGGAAGAATTCCACTTATCTTGAAATACATATCTGATGGAACAGTTCCCATATCAAAGATCCTTACTGTACTGTAAACAGTTGCCACCCTATCACTGAGAAAGACTGAAACTTAACAGAGCAGAGAAATTATGTGGCAATGTCCAGGTCACACTAACTGACTCATCCACCCCTCCCAGTTCTCTCATCTGGCCCTGTTCTACCTCACACACCTTCATCAGAGTTGCCACAGGCATATAATATTCCAGTAGTCAAGATTTGCTTAATGTACTAGCTGCAGTGTCTCTTATAATATACTTTCCCTCTATTGCTCAAGACAATATCAAACTGTAAGCTCAATGATAAACCACATGGTTCCAGTCACAGGTGACTTAATTACACAGTGTTTGTCTGGATAGGTCACTTCCTGTCTGGTGCATAGGGGGACCTTTGTACCGTTCCTCTGCTCCCATGATAAAAAAAAAAAAAGAATTACTCACTTCATGTGGGCAGCTCTCGCACGGCTGGAAGTGACAGAGACCTCTGGACAGCTGCTCTGTACCTTGCTTGCAGCAGGCCTCAACGCCTTCATCAATCGCATGGTTTACTTTAGTCAAAGGGAAGGCGCATAGGGCTGAGTTTTTTCTAGGTTGTCCCCGCTCATTCACCTCTGCAAACACCCCATACAGAATGTCCTCTGTCTCGTCCACCCTCAGCTCATCTGCCAAGTCCTTCCCTGCTCGCCCAAAGTGTGCCGCCTGTAGCCCATTATAGACAACGTCCCTGAAGCCCTCTCTCCGCCTTCTCCTGCGCTTCGGGTCGTACCGGCACTCTAGGACCACCTCTCTGTACATCCAAACCTCTGGGATTAATATTGGCAGTCGTCCCAGACGAGTCTGAAAGGCTGAATTGCTCTGTGATGGATTTTCTCTCTGCAGGGACAGGAAGTAGACATAGTCCTTGGTGGAGAAGCTGTAGATATAATCAATCTTGTAAGAGTCCCGTAGACCGGGTAGCACTGTCAGCCCATTCATGACCATATGAAAGCCATCCTCAGTTGAAAGCGGCCTCATCATTGATATTGACCTCCTTGGATACCTCTGTGCCACTTTGTCATTGACAGAGGTTGCTACGAAGAAGAGCGATGTGGCTGCTTGTTCAACGATGGTGACTTTGGTGCCAAGTGGGCTGGCCAGGCAGTCTGGACAGTTGGCCGGAGAGTTTTGCTCTTTTTTGAATAAACACTGAGGCTCAGGCTTTGGAAGGCTGATGTTAATGAAGTAACAGATCCCATGATGAGTACTCCCACAAATGTACAAGTAGGGCAGCAAGAATCCGGCAGGTTCCAAAAGCAGAACCTCATTGTCTGTATCTACTGGATCCCCAGGATCTATTTCTATGTCGCACACCTGACATGTTTCACAGTCAGGACTGCCAACAGGTCCAGTTTTCAGCTCCCATATTTTTTCCATAGCATAGTTGACTGCTTGTATCACATTCTGGCATGCAACATATACATCCGGCGGACGCACCTCCAAGTTCACTGCTATGTTCTGTATAGGTTTGTCTGTTTGGAAGTAGGGGAGGGAGTATTTTACAGTGAAATCCACCCGCCTGCGTGGAGTAGAAGCACATGGGTGCTGTCCTGAGGCAGTTTGTGTCTGTATCCATATGCATACTGTCAGCAAGGCGGCCCAAGTGACCATCTCCACGTCACAGTCCACCGTGATTGATTGCTACCTATAAGATACTTTCCTCAAAGAGGGCATTCTGGAAAACCAGCTCTGCGAGGGGAAACAGAGAAGGAATGCTGAGATTTAAGAGCAACATTTGTGATTTAACAGCAACATTTGATCCTCACATTCAACAGAGATTCAGTGCTTTCGAAGTGGAGGTGGATACTGTAAACATTTTAGCTTGTTTAAACTGAGAAATACAGCATGAGGAACTGAGGAAAGAGGAAAAACTATCAGCTGCTGTTCTCTCTCCGAGTCCCTGTGATTAAGTTGCAGCTGCTTTTTTTTAAATGGGGAATCTACAATTTGAGGGAAATAAGTGTGTGAAACTGATTGAGCTATAAAGCTGACAAAGCCAGAGGAAAAGTAACAAGTTGGCAGAGTCAAGATAAAATCTACTGTGGGCAGGACATGACTTGCTGCAACATGTGGAGCAACTATGGAAATGTTCAGGCCTCTAGAGCAATACACAGAATAAACAGAGTAGTAACTAAGCCTAATTTTGGCAAAATACTAAAAGGTATGGGTACTCATAAGCAAACGTTTCAGTAGTTATCCTGTATCTTATTCTAATACGCCATTGGACAATGGACAACTACTTTAAAAGTTTCAAAACAGAGGAGAACATACACTGCTCTACGAGGTGAGTCAAGATGACTATAAATTAGATCGTTTGTATCGACGATAAATGTTCAAATTACATCTCCTCGCAACTAAGCTGTGAATTATAACAAACGTATGTTCAGTCATTCATTCACATGGACCAATAGCGACTCCAGACATCCTCCATAATACATGTAAGTAAAATAAATCATCTTACCTGGCCTTGAAAAGGAAGGGATGCTTCTGTGATTCGTCCGACAGCCTCACCATGTGATTTCTGTAAGAGAAAAATCCTGTGTTCGTGAAGCTTCACCCACTGACCTGCAGCAGCGCACTCACCTCACAGCGCGAGACCCTAGGTAGATAACTTACAGTCTATAGAGGACAAACCGGATCTTACACTCACCTTCAATTTAAAAGCCAGGACAAAGACCTCGTGCTGGACGTTTTGAGTGCTTTCAGTAAGAATTCGAGGTACCATCAAATATGACTTATTTGATGTATGATTGACCGCTGATTTAATTTTACTTAAAAGATAAAAGATAGGAAGATAAGATAATCCTTTATTGATCCCCAGGGGAAATTCACATGTCACAGCAGGCTCCATGGAATAGTCTAACAAGAAATATGGAAATGACATTCAAAAGCTTTATAAATCATATGCACGACAATATTTAATTTGAAAACATGATTTGAGCATTGTGTAGTTATGTGCAGAAGTAATAAGAGTTATACAATAATGATTATTATACTATAACAATATTCATGCTTCAGTTATTTGTTACTTTACATAATAATAATATTTTTACATAGAAAACATAGGAATGGCTTATAAAATATAATGTTTTGTAATAAACCAAATTACCCAACAGTATACACAAGTACAGAGTACAAATGATTAGTCGATTAATCAATTAGAAATGACAGAAAATGCAAAAGCATATCTAATGATATAATATATAATAGTATAACAGTCACAGGGATCATTTTCTGCATTGAATACTTTAATTTTTGATACTTTAAGTACAGCTTCCTGATTATACTTACATACTTTTACTTGTAACAGAGTATTTTTTACAGTGTGGTAATAATAGGCTACTTTTACTTAAGTAAGAATGAATACATGGTTTTAAATAAGTAGCCTAGTAATTCAAATTGTCCCCATACTCTGTCATTGCCTGACCTAATGTTTTGGTTTGCTGGGTTTTTATTGTTTTTTGTCTTTTTTTAAACATGCATTAGACCCACTCAGGAACGTTGCAACAGTGAGATTTATTTTGAAAGTTAAAGACCGGAAATGCTGACGAGCTTGACAGTTTATATTCCTCAAGTGGGTGCTGTTTTGTCAAGCCGCGCCCGCAAAAGGAAGTATGAAATAGTTGCGAAATCTGACCACTTCAAAAATATCCTCATCGTTTCTTTCCCAAGAGTCATATTATCATATCTCCAACGGCAACTCTTATTTCCACTCAGGCGTCATTGTCAAATTTAGTGGAAACACTTTCTCACCATTTGAAGACAACCTCCTCTATCTATACTGGTGGGATTTTTTCCAGAAATGCATTGCTTTCAGATGAGGAATGAAGTTACTCTTCAAATACAGGCAACTCCAGCCAGGAAGCTATGAGAAGAATGTATTCACTCTGCACTCACACCACCTCATATAATGTGAGCAATGTGACCTTTAACAGATACATAAACAAACTAATGACATAGAGGAGATATGAAATAAGTTGACTCTTGTTGGATACTGGTAATTGAACCATATGAAAATTAGTCTTTTCATCATCATACATGTCTAAATAGAAATTTTATCATTTTGACATAATGAAGCTTTATAGATCCAAAAGTTAAACATCTACCACTGACTCCAAAGTTCAGTAATCACAGACTGTTTGAAAAGTCTGCGTTACCATATTCCTCCAAAGGAAAATGTACTTTAGAGTATCATTCTTCACACTTTCACTGCTCCAAACCCTCTTACCACAAACACCCAGCATTGTTAGTCTTAATGTTAGAGAGAAAAGTTTGGTAGGACTGTCAGGAGGTGGTTTTGATTTGAGCTCGACCAGGACTCGCTCTCACTGAGGGTTTAGCTATCGAGAGCAAATCAAACAAACTGTCAAAAACAACAGTGTTAAGGACATCACATCCAGTCCTTGAGTTTTCATCCGTCCCCGTGTAACTCGCTGACTGGGACTGGGGCCAAACAAACATACATGCAGTACACTGGGCCCTGTAACTTATATTTAGATTTAATCCATACAAGGAATATTCTGTGTTGTTATTAAGCAGGAGCATCTCCAGAGACATATTAATGTCTGAGATCAGATTCCCAGAGGAGGTGCCATAAAATGGTTATTTTCCACAAGTTTTGCGACTGGCAAAGCCTAAAAATCAAGTAACAGTTGACTTTGTTGTTATACACTAAGTCTATCCTTTTAATTTAAAGTAAATACAGAATGAAATCATTTTGATTATAATTACAGTACAACAAATTACCATATTGTTTACATGTATCAGTGTCTAACCACAAATTGTATTATCAGGTCACAGTCAAGTTTTGTGTTTGGATGTTTTTAAAGTTGTTAATTCATAAATATTTACTCATCCACTGTCTAGTATACTACTACTACTGCAAAGAGTGGAAAGACACAGAGAAAAACATATGAACAAGAAATAGTTTGAAAATCATTACAATGAAAATATGATCTTAGTAACAGCTTGTACCACACAAACACTGTGTTTTATGATGCAATGCAGTCATTTCAGTCATCATATTGACTCAGGTTCCTTTTTACATCTTGTCTTGAAGTTGTCTGTTCCTCATTCACACACCACAATTAACTTTGTGGTTTGCCATCTTACTGCCTCCACTTGATACGTAATGATGAATCATTTATGGTCACTCCTAAGCAACTTATTTTCTCCTGGAACTCCTCAAGATGTCTCCTTCTTCACTGAAAAGCCCATCCTCAGTGCAGTATGAGAGTACTCCACAACACTTGTGTAAATTGCATACTGGACTATGACTGGCCTCTAAACTAGTTGTGACGTCTCAGATCCTGCTCGCTCATGCACGCCTTAAACTCAGATTTCAGGTGAGCACAGAGAGTGGGGGTGGGAAAGTCATTATACAAGACCAATAAATACGTGAAAAGTGGTTTTCAAAGTGTGTGCTTTATTTCACTATGAGGTTAAAGTTTAAATTTCACTCCCAAATCCTCCTGTTCTACCTTCCAACCCACATTTACAAACTGGGGATTGTTAAGTGTAGATTTCCACAGGAGCAGCTGGGAGCGGTGGTTACAGCTCCACGAGTCGTCCTCTAGTGGACATGTCAGGAAGTCGTTTTTGACACAAAGACAAACCTCGCAAGGAATTCGCTGAAACGAAAGTGAAATACTTCCTTTTAAAAAGCTGTCATCTCATCACATGTCAAACCCGGGCCATTGTTCCAGCTCCTGAGTTCCTGGTGAGACCTGTTCGGTTGTTGAAAGGTGTCAGTCAGTCCAGCTGATCCCTCAGTTCAAACAGGTCGTCTCATATTGGACTTTGTGCAACATGTCAGAGAGCGGTAAAATCGATGAAGGATTCTACTCCAGACAGCTGTAAGTATTACCATCACGTACTGATGAGTTATCAGTTTAATTGTAGGCCATTGATCGTTGGTCCACAGATCGCTAACCCTAACCCTAACCTGCACAGGTATGTTCTGGGTCACGAGGCGATGCACCGGATGGGCAAAGCCAACGTCCTCATTGCAGGCATGCGTGGTCTTGGAGTAGAAATAGCCAAGAATGTGATCCTGTCCGGAGTGAAGTCTGTCACCGTCCAGGATGAAGGTCAAACGGTGTGGACCGACCTGTCCTCACAGGTACTACCCCTGTGGGGTTAAACATGTATAAATAAATAAATGTCTTTTAGGAGATATATGTGTCAGAACTCAAAGACTGTGATTAAAGCAAACAACTTCCTGCTAGAGTGGCAACAACATGCCACACTTGCCAAGTGTAATGATCCTGTTAAAGAAATGTTTTTACTTTGCTTATCTATTCAAATGTCGGATTTGGAATTATATTATGGCAATAATAACACATGATTAAAAAGGCCTTAATGACTAACTTTTTAAATCTTACTTCAGCCTCTACACAAGTAATAGAATAATTGTCTAAATGTAATATATTGCCCATCATAAAGGTTGATAACTTATATATGTGAAAAAGCAAATGCGTATGAGTATGTTGGTAGCTTTTTCAAAGGGAGTCCGTTTACTGTCACTGTTGAGTACATTTACTCACCTCCCCCCATGCAGTAAGCTATCACAAACTATCATAAAAGCCTTATAAGTAGGCTTAGATGAGAACTTGATAAAAAGATTCTATCAAACAAACTTGTAATTTTGAATTTGATGGTTCGTTCCTGAAGATTTCTCAGAATCATGGACAGTGTGAATACCTACCGTTTCATGACAACTGAGCTGAACTCAACTTGCAGATGAAGACTGTGTGATACAGTCAAAATCCCCAGACCAAGTGAGAAGGTGAACCTTGAGTTAAGATCTTTTTGTCAACCTGTAATTTAATCTTCTCTCCAGTTTTTCCTGAAAGAGTCCCATCTTGGTCAGAACCGAGCCACATGTTCCCTACAACAGCTGTCTGCTTTAAACCCACATGTGTGTGTGTGTGCCCACACTGGACCACTCGATGATGACCTGCTTCTGCAATTCCAGGTAAACCAGTGGTGCATAAAGGCTTAGCTTTTGTGTCTGTCTCTAATTTCTGTCTGATATGGTTTTTCCATCAAAAGAAGTACGATTACGTAGTTTGAATCTTGTGTGAGTTGCATGTTGCACCACAATTGGCTTCTAAACTAGTTCTGATGTCACAAAATCCTGCTCTTACACATCTTAAACTCCTATTTAAGGTGCGCACAGAGATACTTTCCCCCTTTCAGCAGATTAATGTGAAACATCCAAGTGTCCATTTTTCAGGTGGTTGTCCTCACCAACTCCTCACTGGATGATCAGAAACGATTTGGTGAGCTCTGCCATTCACATGGAATCAAATTCATTGTAGCCGACACCAAAGGACTCTGTGGGTAAGTGGGCAAGACACACGATTAATACTAATTTAATTCTTAATAGTGTATCGAAGAAAGACATGAAAACCTTATGGTTCATTTGCAGTCAGCTGTTCTGTGACTTCGGGGAAGAGTTTGAGGTCTTGGACCGCAATGGAGAGACGCCTTCATCTGTGATTATACAAAGTGTCTCTAAGGTAAAACCTTTCATTTGTTTTGTGTTACTAGCATATCAAACAATGCCATACATTTTTAAAAACCAGCTTATCCTGATAAGAGTTATGTTGGGTAACATTCACACCTACAATCAAGTTGGCAGTTGACTTAACCTGCATATCTTTGTCTGTGAAAGGTACTCCAAATATTCACAGGAAGAAATTTAATTAATTCCCCGTCCAAATGTCTTTTACAGGTTTTCTAAAAGTGTAGAAAATAAACTTACTTGAACATTGTAACTAGAATATTTCTTTCAAATTTAAAGGTTGTCAACGTGACTTTATTCTAGGACAATCCTGGAGTGGTGCTCTGCACAGATGACCAGAAGCACCCATTTGTCGATGGCACCAAAGTTTCCTTCTCTGAAGTTCAAGGCATGACGGAGCTCAACAGCATCGACCCTGTGGAGATCAAAGACCGTGGTTAGTCTAACTTTGCCATGATTTCTTTGTTTCTTCTTCACAGTTCCTTTCCTCAGCTGTTGAGACTGTAGTGAAGTCACGAGCCACACTCCAGCCCTCCACATAGCACTCAACGTTTTCAACCTTTCCAAGGAGTATCCCAGTAGAATTTAACAGTTGTAATGAAAATGTGTCTTTGTTTCACCACCTGCATGTCATCTGTCAACTGTATCACCAGGCCAGTACTCCTTCAGCATTGGTGACACTTCAGCCTTTTCTAAGTATGAACGGGGAGGAGTGGTGACTGAAGTTAAAGAGCCCTGCATACTACGTTTTGTAAGTATCAACATTTATTTTTAACTTTAACTAATTTTGGTTTTGAAAAAGTGTACCCTTTGTTGATAAGATAACTACAACATAAATTGCAGAAACCACTGAGTGAGGCTCTGTTGGACCTTCAGCTGCTGAAAATGAATGACTTTGGAAAAATATCGAAGCATGAGACCCTGCACTTGGCTTTCCAAGCCCTCCATAGCTTTGTGAAGAAAGAACAGCGACTCCCTCGTCCTCAGTCTCAGGTCAGTGAAGGTTGCAGGATATTACAACCAATATTCAATTCATTTTACAAACAAGTTGTTTGATGAGTAAAAAATAAAATAAAAAGTAAAACTGGTTAATCAGTCTATGGTGTCGAAGTATGATCATTAAAGCAGTTTATAGGATTGTTTCCACTTATTTCTTGACATGATTCATCCCCATACAGTCGGATGCAGATGCCCTGCTTTCCATCGTGACAGACCTGAATGCAGTCGCACAGCTGGAACAGCTGGATGAAGCTGTTGTGCGAAACCTGTCCTACACGGCCCAGGGTGACTTGGCTCCTCTGAATGCTTTCATTGGAGGCCTTGCTGCTCAAGAAGTCATTAAGGTGAGGTCAAAGGTCGATGCCTGTAACATTAATTCAACACTGCTTTTGTTACATTGTGTGTATTAATTACACAACTTTGCACTCACTGCGAGGTGGTGGTAGTGGTGTATATAGCTGACTGCATTTTGCTCTGTGCACTCTATAACGTTCCTGCAGGCATGTAGTGGGAAATTTACGCCTCTTCAGCAGTGGCTATATTTTGATGCACTGGAGTGCCTCCCTGAAGAGGAGGACCAACTGGAAGAATGCTCCTTTTCAGCAGTATGTTAAGAGACTCCTCAATTTAAACAACTAACATATATCAGTCAGGAACATTCAGTCAGACTTAGGGGGTAAATAAAACATTTGTGTTCTCCTCTCTGACAGAAGGGCACAAGATACGATGGACAGATTGCTGTGTTTGGCTCAACGTTCCAGGAGAAGCTTGAGAAGCAGAAATATTTCCTGGTGAGGGCAGGTTTGATATTAGTCCAGCAGGGGGCACTCTCCGCTCTGGAATACAGGAGGCTCCATCTGTGTTTTCCTTTGATCTTGTCTGGTGTTGGTGATGGCACATGCAGGAAATGGCTGCGATTCAGGTGGCATTTCCTGCCAGTGTTGACCTCTTGGTGTGCAGGGGCCGTTCAACAGTGCCAAGCCCTTTCTCTGTTTCCTTTACAAGTGTTATTTTTACTGTTGTTTACTGGCCGTTCGTGTGTATTTTAGAGCGATAGAGTGCATGCATGTGTTTCTTTTACCACAGTAAAACCTGCATGCAAAGTATCAGGAAGTGAAACAACAATAAATGAATCATGTTCTGCTACATTGAAAATGATACTTTTCTATGTGTAAAATGTAGCTTTGATGTGGTGACATTCACTTGCATTGCATGATCTAATATACGTTTAGTCTTACACAGTCTCTCTTGAAATGTCTCAAGGTTGGAGCTGGTGCTATTGGCTGTGAGCTTCTTAAAAACTTTGCCCTCATTGGGCTTGGTGCTGGAGAAGAAGGGCACATCACCGTAACAGACATGGACTTCATAGAAAGATCCAACTTGAACCGACAGTTCCTGTTCAGGTCTCAGGATATTGGGGTGAGAAAACGCACAGTAGAGCACATCACAACCTCCTCTCTCACATGGCGTCAGAGCTCACTGGTTGTTGCTTGACCTGGTTAAGTGGAAGGGTCAGAGGGCTTTACTAATGGGACAGATCGGGGGTGAAGGTATTGTGACAGTCTGTGGTAGCTTGTGTCAGATTACACATAGCTGCCATGTTCCATCATTTGTGGCGGTTTTGTTTTGCAGTTTACTTTAGGAGTATATCAGACAGAGATCTCTCATGTCTGAGTAAACAACTACCAGTGTCAACAACTTACGCAACACATAGTTGAGTGCAGTTAGTGGGCATGTTGACAAAAAATATTCAACTGCTCTGAAATTCCGGAGAGAAATGTGGTGATTCTACTATTATATAATTGAAGAGCAGTGAGACTTTCAGACTCACAGTGTCTTCACTGGATGAATTATTAAAGACCAAGGATGTCTCCTTTAGGCATTAGATTTAGCTGATTTGTTGGGATAGTTTCATAGAAAGATCCAATAACAAATCTAGATAGCTTTTGTAAAAAAACAGCATTTTATTCAATTCTCCCTGCATCTGTCTTTACCACCATTGTTTGTGTGTGATATTACCTACATCGTACACACACATTATCACCCAGACACATCACCCATTTGCTCACTTGTCCATAAACAGAAGCCAAAATCGGAAGTTGCAGCCAAAGCAGTGCGAGAGATGAACCCACGGATGAACATCACCGCTCACCAGAATCGTCTGGACCCTAACAGCGAAGGAGTGTATAATTACAACTTCTTCCTGGGTCTCGATGGAGTGGCTGCAGCCCTTGATAATGTGGAAGCCAGTGAGGGCACTTACTCTGTCTTCATTACCACTATTATTGTATTATGTTCTCATTACCACAGTGATTACACCACAGCACTTACAGTACACATTTGACTACAAATGCCTGTAAAAAATACATTTTTAAGCATTTAATGCCTCTTTTTGCTGCCCAGGGGTCTATCTTGATAGATGCTGCGTTCAACACCAGAAGCCCATGCTGGAGGGAGGAACTCTAGGAAGCAAAGGTCATACTCTGGTAGTGGTGCCTTACCTGACAGAGTCTTATGGGCCAGACAAATCAAGTTCTAACACTGCCATCCCAATGTGCACTCTCAAGAACTTCCCTTACCGCATTGAGCACACGCTGCAGGTATGATGTAGACTTCTAATTAAGTCTAGTTAAGCTTTGTGTTTGAATTACACAGATTGATTTCCCTAATTTTGTTTCAAAACCTACACAATGACCTGAAACATTTAATAGGCCTTAATTAAAATGTTTAGTTTTTTGAGGATAGACAGACCTGCTCATTATGACAGTGCTAACATGCTGATGTTTACCATCCTATTGTTCACCATGTTAGTTAGTTTGGAAACGCAGGTATTTGGTCATAAAAATTAAGAATTTGACCAGGTGATGGCGCTAAATGAAAAGTTAAGGGATCACCAAAGTTATCAGATTTCATAAGTGTGTACCAAATTTCATTGCAATCCAACCACTAGTTGTTGAGACATTTGACTAAAAACCAAAAGTATTAACCTTGTGGTGGCACTAGAGGAAATGTCAGGGGCTCACCAAACGTCATGGCAAACCATCTGATATTTGTTGAGCCATTTCGGTCTGG
The DNA here is from genome assembly GCF_043641665.1 of Enoplosus armatus. Classification (NCBI taxonomy): domain Eukaryota; kingdom Metazoa; phylum Chordata; class Actinopteri; order Centrarchiformes; family Enoplosidae; genus Enoplosus; species Enoplosus armatus. The sequence continues at coordinate 15,723,787 of NC_092182.1, read as the reverse complement.
ACCAGAGCAGTTGACCGACCAACAGACAAAACAGCGTTGCGATTCATACAGACACGCTGGTCGTGAGGCTAAAGGCGACCAGATTTTAATTCATATCTCTCTGACACTGATATGTCCACAATAATTAAAAATTATACATTTATTACAGGACTGTTGTTTAAGGTTTTATTACTGTATACAAGGTTTTCTGGTCACTCAGTGTATTCTTTTGCTGTATGAAAAGGTACCATTTTACTGATTATCTATGAAAATACACTTTAAGTGGGTTTTTGCTTTGCACTAATTCTGCATTACAATTCTTTTAGTGGGCCAGAGACCAGTTTGAAGGACTGTTTAAACAAACACCTGAAAACGTGAATCTCTTCCTGGGGTAAGATATGATGCCATCCTCATGTGATTTGCCTTTTTCCACAACACAAACATGAATAATTGCATTCACCAATCTGCTGCCAGTCTGCCGGCACGTAAAGACCACTACTTGCTCATTTTACAATGCTTTTCTGCTCTCTTACAAAGCATTCCAGCAAACCTACAAAAGCTAATGAAGTGCCTCAAGCTTATTATTTTGTTTTATAAACAGGAAAACATGTGGTTGGCTTTTAGCAGTAAACCCCTTGTAAAAATTACCCAAACAGTCTGTCTTGTCAAGGCTGTGCTCTGCAATGTATCTTTCACAGCAGCTCCAACACTATTTTCTCCAAATAATAGATTAAGTCTCTCAACTAATTAGAAGCTTTCTGCTTTAGAAACATCTCCTGAATTGAAAAACAGATTGGATTAATGCAGAAAAAAGTACTGTATCATGTCAAAGGGCATTGTCAGTGACTGTGCTGGTAATTAAAATGTATTTGAGATGTAAGATTTGTGTCGGGAGACTGAAAAACTCTGAGCTTACAAAATAGCTTTGACCTAATTATAATGTAACAGCACATCAGTGACAGATCCACTTTGTCTGAGCTTTGAGCTTCGGAGCCCTCCTAATCCAACCATGTGTTGAGATGTTTCTCTGTTTGTTTTGGTGAGATTGGATATAATCCCCCCCCCCCCCCCCCCCCAATTTTAAAGTATTTACACACTCTCTTGTGTCTTCAAACAGAAGCAAAAATCGTGACTATAGCAGAAATGGTGCCTGCCGGTTCACACAGCCATTAAAGTTCCTCACAGTACACTGATGTTTAGAAATAAGAACATGTACTATGCGTTTGGGAATACTCTAATAACCACTTTCCTCAGAGGCTTCTTTGTTGTGCAGTCATGGAAAACCTTTCTGGACATTTTCATGAGGCAGGTTAGCCACATGTCATAGTCCAGTAAATGTTATGTCTTGGTTAATGAGGTTATGGAAAGGAACACATTTTGTTGAGTTATCCTCCCACCCATGCAGCTCTATGCAGAACTATGATTCGAAATGTTCCTGTGTAGGCCTGTTTAGGTTTAACTGCACGCAGAGTATGATGAGCTGGAACACGATAATAACTGTCCAGGTGTGTGATATAGAGTTGCAGTGACCAACACACTACAAGCTTACTAACCACTTCCTATTAGCTCACAGCCAAGCGTCAAAGTAATCCCCTCTGAGTCACTAACAAGACTACACCCTAATTTATAAAGACCTGTTTTGTCATTCTCCTCTCTCCTTGATAGAACCAAATATTTTTCCCTGAGGACTTTCTCTATTTTCACTTTCCAGGTCAAATGTTCTTCCAACAGTTCAACTGCTAGCTATACACAGCTGCAAAAATCAAGCACAACAAGTCAACGCTTTTATTCTGGAAGTTAGACCTTGAGAATGTATTATACAGCGAGACACTTAGACGATGCTTGTCCTGTCTTGTCTTTTTCTACGTCTAGTGATTATTACCTTGTGTATTCTGTATGTCTGTCATTAAATAAAAAGAAAATTGCTGCACTGTTTCCTGCAGAGATGCAGGATTTGTGGAGCGGACTCTTGGCCATGGAGACGCTGAGGCCCTGGAGGTTCTCGGGGGGGTGTGGAGCAGCCTTGAGGACATGAAAGCTGGAGGTCAACGTCCAACGAGCTGGGACGATTGCGTGAGCTGGGCACGTTGCAAGTGGGAGACTATGTATAACAACGACATCCGCCAGCTTCTGCACTGTTTCCCTCCTGAACAGGTAAAATCCAACCAAGGCAAAAATAACGACTCTCCCTAAAGCGAAGTATCATAAAGCTGTAATTTATGTTTATGGACAGACAGGGGCACTATTGTGTATATAAGGTCCTTGCATTCCAATCGATTAGACACTGCAATGTGGCATTAGCACAAAAACAATGCCAATCCGTGTTTCATTTTTCACATTTCACTTCATGGAGTAATGTGGCATATGTCCCCAGGCGCAGAGACCACTATTAACCTCGTGTGAAACCTGAACCATTGAAAGCCACCGCTGATAAATATCTCTTAGCGGCTCTGAGGGTTTGTAATCTGGTGAAGCATGCAGACAGAGTGATGTCACATGTTGCTGTCACACCTGGGGGTGGGGGGCTGGGGGGGTCCACGGATCAGTATCAACCCAAACAGACCCTCTTTAACCCCAGGTCCCAGTCCAGCAACTGGCCGCTTCTACCCTCATTATATGTCCCTGCAGGGTTGTAGAAATTCCTCTGACCAACAAGGATTTTCCTCCATTCATGTCTGCTTAAATATTTATGATAGGGCACTAAATTCCCTGTACCACTTGGTATTATTATGCCTCATGCTGATAAAATGAGCCAGTTCTCATGTGACACAAAAAGCATTTAAACCAATCCAGTTTAGCCTTATAATCACAACAAACCACAGAGAAACTCTGTGGCAGTTATGATTATCATTTTTTGCTTCTCTTTTTTTCTCACATGGTTCTCTTTGTCCTAGTTACCTATACAAGAGTTTAGAGGGCCTCATTGTCCTCTTGGAAAGTCACTTTCGACCACAGACTTTCTGAGGAACTATGATAAGGAAACTAACGTCAGTTAACGGTCACAAACCAAGCTGACAAATACCAGTACACAACCATGACAGATGACAACACGTTTAACAGAACAGCTTCCTTGTTTGGTGTGAGCCTCCACATAGAAGTCAGTGTGGTTCTGTGTGTGTTTGTTTGTGTGTGTGTGTTGAAACTTTGGCACAAGGGACAAAGGAAGACAATATGGGAGCATCTTTATCATACATTGATTCAGAGTTTCCACACAAGGCTCAAGTCTGTGTACGAGAAATGAAAGTAGAAGGAGAGACAGTAAAAATAATGTTTGTACTTACAGTGTATCTGTTGTATTTATCTTCCAGCCCGTTCATTACAGTGAGTGGCTCATTGCCTGCTAGAGGGCTGAAACTACTTGATGGACAATTAATTAATTGAGGGCAATATTTTGTCATCGATTAATCATTCAAGTTAGCGATGATGTGCTGCTTTTCATTATTGTCAATTTAGTAACATTTTTTTGTAATGGTAAGACAACATTTGAAGACATGACATGATGTTACATTTTTCAGTATTTTAACATTTTATAGAATACAGTAATAATAATTCATAGAAGTCAAGTCAAGTCAGTTGTATTTATTGTATTTACAGCCCATATTCACAAATAACAAATTTGCCTAAAATGGCTTCACAGGCTGTACAGCATACAACATCCTCTATCCTTAGAGTCCTGGAAAAAAAACCTTTCAATGGGAAAAAAGGAAGAAGCCCCAGGAGGAGCAACAGAGGAAGGTTACCTTTTCTAGAACAAGCAGACATGCAATAGATGTATGTAAAATGTCACATTTTGTTGTATGATTCAATCATTTGGATTTAAAATGTATCCAAATAATCTCACAAAGTCCATCTATGATTTATTAATAAAGGGAAAGGAGCTTGACTCTGGTTGTAACATTTTTGGGCCAAAAGAATACCATATAAAATCTGAATCTTAAAACGAAGACGAAGGCAAAGCATTGTTGATGCCACATTTATGCCCTTAAGTCGTCTGAATCCTGATTGTGAAACGGAGAATGTTGTTGATGCCTTTTGGCTTCTATAGAAAGCACCCCTGCAGTGAAAACTGGCACCACCAGTAGGAGACTCTCTCTTTTCCAGCATATGGACCATTTGGCAACATCAAAGCTCTCAGTCCCTTTGTTCCTTTATCAGACATACAAATTGTGCCGTCAACACACCACTGATAACAATATTAGTCTGGCTGAGCCACGGGAAGGTTGAAGGTCTCCTGCTGTGTCAGACAATTAAAGGACAAAGTGATGTTTTATCAAGTATTGATACTGTGAGTTGTATATGATGTAAGGTCAATGTGTAACAATTCTTCTAGAAAATAAAGCATGTACATTTGTAATATAGAAATTGTCCCCTTTTTTAATGAGTGACAAAGATCTTCTCGTTGTATTATGAACTATGTCGGCCTATAAAACAATATGTAGAAGCGACTCTGCAGTAAATGATGTTCCACCTGTGATATTTTCAGCTATTGATTATTGTGATAAAGGGATTTTCTTCTGCTTTCTTCTCTTTAGGTGACTGCTACTGGTCTACCCTTCTGGTCTGGATCCAAGAGATGCCCTCACCCACTGACCTTTGACCCCAACAGTGTGAGTAGTGTCTGGTCCAATGTCTCATGCAGTTGCAATCCTGACATGCATCCCAAAACAGTCGCCAGAAATGAAAAATGCCACAGTATTTGGTGATGACCGCTCGCATTCCTTCTTTATCTGGTCTGATAGTGGCTCTCCCTCTCTCTCTGACCATATACTGGATTCTTATCTGAGCTGTGAATGCCACTTAACCTGTGTGCTGAAAATACTGTAACTTGGAAGCTTGTAATGCAATTCACAATGTCCCATTGTCTCTCAAAGAAGATCCTCTTTTCCTCTCTCTCATAATCATTTGACCTTTTCTGCCATCTCGGCACTGTCAGCATTTTATTCCATCCATCTCCTGCCATCTGACTTTTATCTCCTTTGCAATTTCTTTTTGCTCTTGCATCTGTGTGAAATGTTGTCTCGTTGAAATCTCATCTTTTGTGCGCTCCCACCTTTGACAGACAATGCTACAGTTGCAAATGCCAGGGTCAGTGTCAATTTTCACTGATATAGAAATAAAAAATGAAGAGTATGTAGTTCAGAAGCGGTTTGCTTGGGACATGTCAGATTGAGAAGTATTGTAGTATTAATACACAACAAAGAGAAAATAGTTGTTCTAATTCTATGTATTATCTATTATCTGTGCACTCTCTTAATCAAAAGTCATCCCTTCTGTCAATATTGAGTTTCAGTATGCAGCGTTAGCATCTACCTGCAGTTCTACTTGTCAGTGAATTGAATAAAGTGTGGTCTACTGTAGAGTAAGTTAAATACTTGTTGAATGAGGATTGCTGCTGTGTGTTAAGCAGCAGTGCATGCCAGATACAATGTGTGTGTGTGTGTGTGTTGAGAGAGAGAGTGAGAGGGAAAGTGATTGAGGGATCTATTGTTATAGCTAGTTATTCTGTTCAGGGAAGTAATTTGGCCTTAATGTGCTGCCTTAATATCTTTCTGCCCCTATCTTTTTTTTTCCATTTACAATATCCCTTCTACAGTTTCACCCTGCAGGAAGGTCTGCTCTAAGTACTGAATCGGTTTTAAATAAACCACTTTACAAGTATTGCTTAAGATTTATTTAGTATTTATATGGACATTGTGTTTCTTGTGGTTTCAATGTAATGAACTGTTTATATTTTCATTCTGTGTTTTAGACTACCCATATGGAGTATGTGGTGGCAGCAGCTACTCTGTACGGGCAGATCTACGGAATCAGCGGGACAAGAGACTGCGCCTCTATCAGGAAAATCTTAGAGAAAGTTCACGTACCACCTTTCACTCCCAAGTCCTCCGTGAAGATCCATCTCACTGACGAGGAGGTGAAGAGGGACAAAGAAAAGGACAGTGACGATGCTGGTGAGTCGTTTTAACTCGCTGATATTTCATGTTATTACCTCACTTTCTTCCAGGGTTTCTTTTCTTTACCCTCTGTTGTGTGTCTTTCCACCAGAAAAAGCCCGACTTGAGGAGCTGAAAGGAACGTTGGCCTCCCCATCTCTGAAAAGCTCAGCCGTGCAGATGTGCCCCATCGACTTTGAGAAGGTAGGGCAGTGTGAGCGCAGTGACACCACTGCAGAGGCCACAGACAGACTGGCGGCTGAGTGTTAGCAGGGAGCTGCGCTCAGATCTATAGGTGCTTTCAGAATATGTCTTTTTTTCCCCCTCATCTTTGGGTCCTCAGTGACCCGAATCTGTGCTGTTCCTCAGAACATTCATGAAACAGAGCTTGCCTGTATTTTGTGATCCCTGTTTTAACAGCTTGCGGCTAAGATATATATTTTTGTTAATGGCTTAGCAAAAAGAAAACAGTCAGTCAGCCAGCTCACATGGAACATATTTATTCCTATATGCGTCGAAGTAAGAGCTGCATTAGCACACTTTTGGTGAAACGCAGTATATTTAACAACTCGGGACAGAGACACACTGTCTACTGCCGTGTCGACTGTGTTTTTGAAGTGAGACACTGAGCCCTGAAGGTAGATTCCCCTCTATACCACGTCCATTGTGCATCTAGCCACTAGTCACAGTCTCTCCTCACACTCTTTCACATCACCTCTCAACAAATAATCAAGTCACTGTCTGGACATTAAATCAGGTTTAGTGCTTGGTTGACATCTTGAAGTGTCTGTGGTGCAGGGGAGCCAGACCTGAAGGTTCCTCTTTTCTAGGAAGGTATCTGGGAGCACAGACTAGTCTTACTTCTTCCCAACAAATTCCCAAAGGTATCTCCTAACCAGTTGTTTCGGCACAGTCAGTCATACCTTGGACAAGACTGATTTATTGGCAAGAAAGTCGTCTCCAGTGTATAGTGTCGCCAACACTCCATATTCCTGACACAAACCACATGTACATAAGACTACAAGATTCTCATTACACATCAGTTATCTGCAAGAAAGTAAAAGGTTTTCTGTAATCAGGACTATGTCCAAATGTAAGATTGTTTTTAGAATTGTCCATCATGAAAACCATTTTGGAACACAGAGGGCCAGTTACAGCTACCTGGGCGATAAGTCATTGATCATGTCACCAAATTCTTTCAAAAAAAAAATTCCCTTTTTTTTTTTACATTTTTGTAGTCATTTATAATACAAATACAAGCAATATACGGAACAGGATACAGATCAAACCATTCACCCAACACCCTGAAGATGCTGCACAACAACAACAACAACAACATGCGAAAGAGAAAAAAAATTCAAAACATTTTGATTCAAATCATAAGTCAGTTTCTCCAGTGTCGGAAGGGCAGACATTTGTGGCATCAATGTTTCAACAGAGGGGACCAAAAAAAAAAAAAATTTCCTAGCCAAATAAAACAGAAACGGAATCTGTGTTTAAAAATATCATCAGTGGTGACATTAAACAAAAGCAGAATTCCAGTAATGTTTTCTAATAACATCTTGAATAATTGCGGATGTCTCTCCCCAAATTAACCCCTATATTAACCCCTATATTAACCCCTGTGGGGAAATTTGTCCTCTGCATCTGACCTGTCCTATTTACCAGTTGACCTATTGACCCTCCAGTGACTTCCTGGGTTTCCTGGGAAACCTTGGAAAAGGAGTGGAATAATTAAAATCTTGGAGGTTGGGAGTGTGGCATTCAATTTAAACCCCAGATATAGAAGTGGTTACAAATAGGTGTGTCACAATGACAAAACCTTTATTTCAGGTACGGGGTACTCCAGGCTCAACAGAGAGCGTTAAGCAGGGCATACAGGGTGCAGTTGCTGTAGCTGCAGAGGTGAGTGTCAGAGGAATGTGGAGAGGCTATGGAAAATGACTGAATGAGGATCTGGTTTAGCATTCAGTGACTCAGGAGATGCAGTAATGAAGGTGCATGAGGTAAGTCAGGTGCATATCGAATGTCATCTCGAATAAGAATGAGATTCCCAAACTACCGTGCTCCCCCTTCTCTTCATTCTCATCCCTACGTGCCCGGGTCATGCTGTGGATAGATGGAATGTGTGTAGGAGGCTTTCAGATGCATCGGGTTGCCTGCTACGAGCTTCCTCACAACCCCTAAAGCCATCGCTGAGTGACAGTCGCCTTCCTAGCCTTTGTAGAGCCGCAACAGCAGAGGCATGACCTCACTGGCCATGTCGATCACAACTGATTTCCACGGCATTCTGACGGGGTGGCCAAGTCATGTATTAGAGTGATTTCAGTGACACAACAACAAAGCCTTCAAAGCTCAAAGCAGGCAAAGTGAGCACCACATCACTGGAGATGTCATTTTTTTCTTGGGTATCAAGCTTTTGGAATGTGTTATATGAATGACTGATATACTATATGTTTAATCTGGCACAGGATGACGACAGTAACTCCCACATGGACTACATTGTTGCTGCTTCTAACCTGAGGGCCGAGAACTACGACATCCCTGCAGCCGATCGGCACGAGGTTAACATTTTCACTATGTACTATCATCTAATCAAATCTCTGTGAAGGGTAAAAAAATAGAGAGGAGAATCAAAGGGATGAAGTTGAAGTAAGAGGCGATATAGATTAGAAAGAGCAAGAAAATACAGCAGGCCGCTCCCCCTCCCTCAGGGTCCTGTTTTTAGTTGGTGCTGCACACACCTGCCCTAAAGCCACAGAAACAGCCTCCTCACCTATTGTTCCCGGAGCAGAACTAATCACAGCACTTTACCTGTCGCCTGGGAGGTGACACCTGAGCCAGGCCTTGTACCAGCCGCTGCTGCAGACATACACAGCCAAGACAGATGGGGGACGGGGGGTGGGTGCTGCTGAGTGAGGGGAGACAAAAGAGGGTTACCTTTGTGTAATCATACAGAGATGTCAATGACTAATTTTGTTATTTTTTCAATTTGCAGATGTGGAAGAAGTAAAACTACCAATAGCTCAATGTAAAATACTCCACTACAAGTACATTGCTGATAATACATTTACTTAGCAGGATTTTGAATGCAAGACTTGTAATGGAATATTTTATCATGATATGGCTACTTTTTCTTAGTACATGATCTGAATGCTTCTTCCACCGCTGAATGTAGTGGAATATAAAGTAGCACAAAATAGAAATACTCAAGTTAAGTACAAGCACCTCAAAATTGTAGTCCAGTCCAGAACATTAGTAATTAGTAGTACTTTTTTTAAAACAACACAATATGCTCATATTATTAAATATAAAAAATATAAAGAATATAAATTTCAATTCAATTTAATTTATATAGCGCCAAATCATAACAAGTTATCTCATGGCACTTTTCATATAGAGCAGGTCTAGACCGTACCCTTTATAATCATCACAGTAGGATTCTACTGAAAGTCCATCCATCCATTTTCTGTGACCGCTTATCCCTAGCAGGGTCGTGGGGGGCTGGAGCCAATCCCAGCTGACATTGGGCGAGAGGCGGGGTACACCCTGGACAAGTCTCTACTGAAAGTCAATAAACAATGATATACCTGCAGTACATTTTAAAAGTGAATTTTCCTCTGTCTCCCTCACAGAGTAAGCGCATTGCTGGAAGGATCATCCCAGCCATAGCTACCACCACTGCCGCAGTGGCCGGCCTGATGTGCCTGGAGCTGTATAAATTGGTGCAGGGTCACCGGAAGATCAACTATTACCGCACAGCTTATATGAACCTGGCTGTCCAGTACCTTGTGATGTTCCTGCCAAGCCAGCCCGAGCACTTCGAAGTGAGTAACAGCTCTATGCACCCACGGCAGTCAGTCACATATAGGACCTGAGTAAGGCACTTTATACAGCCTGACAGACTCTCACTGTATATACATTTATAATTTAAGCCTGTCTACTTTGGGGATAAATCTGTTTGGTCCTTTGTAGATTTACGTCCTTCCTCTCTGGCTGGAGAGCATTAAGTCATGAATGAGTGCTCTCAGAGTAAGAGACCGCCACTAACTGTCAATCTCTTGCATATAAGCCAAGCCTTTAGCTAGCTCAGTGTAATCCTCAGGGTATTTCAGGGCAGGTAAGGCACAAACACACCCATGTCTGCTTCTGTGTTTGCACAAATTTAGTGAATTCAAGGCAACTGTAATTCAAAGCAAAAAGACAGGAGCTTATTCTCTTAAGAAAGAGTCCTTTTAGGATCAAATCCGCCCTAATGTTTGAGGTCATACTAGGTTCTTTATGCTGTATTGGCCAAGCTTTAAAACACAAACACAAAATGTCGACCAGCCAGATTCAAAAGCCAACTCTTTGGGTCACATTTTAGGTCAAGTCTGTGAGGATATCCAGTCAAATCATTGAACCTCCCCCTTACTGCTTTTCCCTCAATTTCTTACCTCTGGAGGGGAATCAGATATTGGATCTGCCCTTGCCAGAGCATTGAACCTCTGACAGACAGGGGTCACTGGGGGTCAGCAAGTGCGGTAACTGTGCCCTGTGGGACGTGAGGGTGCACTGACAGGGAGCTCTGAGACAGTGTAGGTCTGGTTTCAGCTTTGGTTACAGGCAAAAATGCTGCAGCTGCATTAAAGGCTGCTGTGATGACAGAGGCAGCTGCGACTTTCTCTGCAGTTCTGAAGTTCCAGACATACCCTTTTCCTAACATACAAAGACCCCGGTGTTCTCACAGTTGTTGTCTGTAAACTTAACTTGGTCAGTCGAAGTGTTTGCACATACACTTTTTTTCTGTCTTCTAAAATTTGCTGGCCCGAAACACAACATTGCCCAAGCAGCATGGAACGCTGGATGCACTCAGTAAAAGATTGCAGTCACACAGACAGAGTACCTGACATCATCCCAGCCAGAGGTTATATTCAAGTGTTGAATCATTTAGTCAGAGGGATGAGCAGACATTAGATTTTCCAGACCCAGGCTTTTTCAGCTTATAGTGTTGCAGCATCATCTTTTAAGCTCAGCTCTATTCAGCAAAGGAGACAGAGCAGAGACAGGACACCACCAGAGGAAGAAGGCCTGGCTAAGGTTCAGGGTCAGCGTTTTGAGGGTTAGGGACAAATCTTAGTAAATGAGGAACACACGTGTGCTGTTACACTGTTACTCGCTCACAGAGAGGGAGAGAGAGAGAAAGATGGTTGGCTGCCAAACCTTCAGCCATCTGAGTGGGAGATGCTCTAATGTCTGCCAAAGAAAACATTATAATCTTTAGTCTTAATGAGTAGTTTAAATTTGTCTGATACCTTCTAGAAAAACCAGTCAGCTCAGTGAATGATCTTTTCTCAAACATATTCCCCTTTTTCTATGTAATGTAAGACCCATATAGATAACTGCACTTTCATTATGAAAACACAGAAAAAAGACGATAAGACAGAGTTAAGGATCAAATCAGTTATTACAGTTTATATGATCACTCAAAATGCACGATGTGTATTACTGTAAATATCTTGATAATCAGCACAGTAAAAACTAGAGCCTGACCCATAAATGCGAGGCCAATATTATCGATTGATATCAGCTCATCACAGGTATATCAGTATCTGCTTATATGTTGGCCAACAAGTAATTTACATAGTTTGTCCACCAAATAGCATTAACAAGTTCTTTTTAACTGTAAAATGTACTGCTCATTGCATATCCCTGTCACAATTCTTAAATCACCAAATTTACAGGATTCTTATCAACAGTGTTTATATTGACTGATATATAATTTTCAGATTTTTAAATGATTAAATAATAATCAATATTGGTATCCGGAGTCAAAAATCCAGTCTTTTCCAAACTCATCTCATGCATTCATATTCCAGTCGAAGGCCAAAAGTCTGGGTTCTCTGCAGCTTTCTGGATGATGAACTTAATATTTTGACACAACATGCGTATCTTTTCGCATGATCCAAAGGTTCCCTGCATCTGACTTGTGTTCTAGTTATTATCTCACCACATGACGTTAACATGAAATTAAGGGTATATATATATTTTTTTTTTTTAAATAGCAGAAATCAGCTCACAGCAATGAAAGCAGAAACAAAAGCAACACAGCTACTAACAACATCTTATCTCTCTAATCTGTCTAAGATTAGAGAAGGTTTTATTTGGCAGCTTTTGAAGCAACTGCAGACGTGCAGCTGTTAAATATCACTGATCAGACATGCAGTATCAAGAGCTCAGCTTACTTTTGAAATGACTTAGACCTCTCCCCTCATGAGATCAGTCTCAGTTCATTAATATCAAGTAACAACACATCTCACTGGTAGTACTGGTGGCCCACCCGGTGTTCATCCAAAGTGGAGTGCATTTTAACCACCAACCACATCACAACATTGCCAGATGTTTGGCAGTCACCGTAATGTAACCTGCATCATCACAACCCTGAAGAGGAAATAATATGTTAGTGTGATGGTTGTTGTGATTGAAGGCTTTTGGAAAATATCTTTTACATGTGGCTGTGTACCACTCTGTCCATACATAACGGTTTTACTCAACGACTCTTTAACTAAAATAAATTATGACTCTTTCTCCCACCATGCTAACCCCTTCTCCAGAAATTGTTGCTTTAAAGCAGCTGTTTCCCAAAATAGGAAGTTCCCTTGGCTTTCCCCCGCTGCTGCTATCCTCTGTGGAGGCAGAAATATGTAAACAGGCGGGGGACTGTCCTTGTCTGCTCAACGCTGCGATTCTTTAGTATCATTTTCCTCCTCGTGTTTATGTTATGTTGGGGGGCCAAGGCACAGGCCATTAAAGGAGTAGCAAGTCTGGCAAGCTCACAGAGATGAAAATCTCTAAAAGGGCTATAAATGTTTGCATAAAATCTATATGTAGACATCAAGATGTATCCATGAAACGCTTGTTGTTACTCAGATATTGCCACACTTTTAGAGCTTTTTAGAGCAGGCTTTCTCTTCTGTTGGCACCTTGCTTGTCATTGTGTTGAGAGGATTTACTGAAACTCTTAACACATGAAACGGTCCAGCTCATATAGAGTAATTGCAAAATACAGCATGACAGACATTCTCATGATCACAATTTCTCACTGAAATTAGACACGACTGTCCAATGACACACGAAGTGTAAGCTTCCAGTTAATTAAAGCTACACTAATCAATATTTTTATATGAACAAATAATGCCCACAGAACCCACAGAGAATGATCGGCCGACTCAGCGATTCCCCTCGGCTTTTCGTTACGTTTTAGTGTCTTTCAGTTCATTGTTTTGGTTGTACAGCCCGTAACTACCTGTTTTGCCTGTTACCACTCGCTGTTCTCATCAACCCCATTTCCAGAAGCAATTTTTGGCTAACACATTAGCAACTTCATCAGGTTAAAATACATTCAGCGTGGCCAAAAAAAAGAGAAATGAATTCTGCTTTAAATGCACTCTTTGTTGCTAGTTGTGCGATATAGTACGTAGCTGAAAGGAGCTGTACAGTATGTAGGCCTAAGTTCATCTCAGATCATAGACAGTGCATGCCTTGTTATTGCAGAAAACAAAAACTCACAAGACATTAAAGGATATTTCAAGAGCAACAAAGATGAATGAGTGTTACTCACTCATTAATCCATAAGTAAAACACAGAGAAACATCGCCCGGTGCCAGGACAGAGGAGGACGTGTTTCAGCTGGGTATTAAATTGGTCCATCCTCAACCCCTCCAGCAGCTTGCCCAACTCTCTGTACCAGTGTATGCTGTCTTTACTTGTCTGTTAGGCTGCCATGGAAATACTCCCTCTTCCATGTCTGTGCACACATCCTCCACACCCTGGTCTTAACGTGGTGCCCTTTACGCTCCGTTGGTGCCCCCCCCCCCCCCCCCCCCAGCTTGCCCTTTTCGGTCCCTAATTGAATTAGCAGTGTTGGAGGCAAGACTCCTGATCTCAAGGAAGCCACTCCAAGGTCAATGCTCACACTGCTTCTTTATTAATTGCCTGCAGAAATGACAGCTATTTCCTGCCTTCACAGGAAGCAATGTATTGAAGCCAGATTTCCCAGAGAGCACTACGTGTTTTATCGCCTGTAGAGCACCCGGAGGAGGCAGGAGGTGTTCGTCTGCTCTAGCCTCTGTTTCTAATAACTTTTCATTCACAACTTGCTCAGCAAAAAAGCCTGCTCAGTATCTTGGCTCATTTCATCTCAAGGATGTTTGCTGTGTACTCATTCGATCCAGGGTGGTTGTATGCTGTTTTACAAGAAGAAAGCAAAACCTACAGCTTCTTGATTTGTGATTTGAGCACTTATATAATTGAGGGTCACACATCTGTCACACAAATAACAGGGACTAGGTTAAAGAGAGAAAGGGAACAACAAAGGGGGGGATTTACCTCACATGTGGTTAAATCTGTGAACATGATCCTCGGCCCTCACTACTCCTCTGGGAGCTCCGGCATGGAGCTGCATTGTGCAGTTTGTAACTCAAGCCCCAGACATGAATAGTGCTCACGGGATAATGAGTAATCTGTGATCAATATAGACGGCTTGTGCCTTCTGTTGTTTTCCAGGTTTTTTTGTTGTTGCTGTTATTGTGGGGTTGACCTTATGTTTCTAAGTCACCTGTTGTTTTACGTCGCATTGTTCCACCACTGCGTTTTTTTAGTTCCCTACAGATCATTACCTTCCCATTTGTGTCATCAACAACAACATTATGTCCATACAAAGGTTGTTAATTTATGTAACATCAGACATAGACTGACATCAGACAGGTTAGAGCGGATGAGTGAGCAAACAGTTAAACACAGTCTACAGGAGATCATTTCAATAAAAGCCCCCAGATAGCTATTCAGATAATTTATTTAGCAGCATATGTGGTATAGCTCATAAACTCAGCACGCATCAGAATCAGAATCAGAAATACTTTATTGATCCCTGGGGGGAAATTATACTGCTCCCCATTTAGCAAAATTAAAAAGCCAGAGACGTTTGGTAGTTAGCAGCTCTTTCAAATCATCCTCAACCATATCTCCTCATCTCATACATATTTAAGCCACAGGCCAAACTCTTTCATGAGAAACACATTAACAGGATGGCTTTTTGGTTAGAAAGACCACCCTTCAACTAGCTGACTCAGTGTTCAAGCCTTGGTGTCGACACTGAGGCCGCATTCTCTTTTCTGAAGGGTCCTTGAGCAAGGCAGTGAAGACGTAAGACGTTAGCATGTCCGACTAACTAGCTTACTATCTATGGTAGAAATCAGGAAGCTGGTGAAGACGCTGACTTTTTGCCTCGGCCATGCAGCTTTAGTCTCAGTCTTTTGGCATGTTGCCATCGACTACATATTTAAGATCCCTTTTTAAAGTCAGTTTGAAACATTAAAAAGACAACTCATGGAGCTAAAGTTAGCTTCATTTGCTAGGTAGGCACACGTGATATAAATTGCTAGCAACAGCCAGCAAAATCACCGATTACCTGCTCGATATGAGAAGTTTTCTTGTTTTTCGAGGGGTGAATCTGCCACTGTTAACTGTGAACTGCATAGCAAGTAAAGTGGGCAAAGACAAGCAAACAATCAGTTATTCAGGCCACACTTAATGGATGTCTTAAAATGTACCACAGAAGTTATTTTTACAACCATCACAAATATCTGAAGGTGATTTTAGTAGTGATCAAGTATATTCAAGGTTTAAGATGAGAACGTAATACTTCTGCGGCGGGTTTGTCTATTTTTTATGCAGAAAAAGATAATAAAGCTGGCTTTGTGAGGCATGTTCTAAATGTACGTCTTTTTAATAGCATTGTAAAAGAGCTTTAGATATTGACATTGTATTGGTTATGATACCTCAGCTGTGTGCGGTGATAGTTCATTTTGTTCTGCTGTGGTGTTGAACATGTGCCTCATCTGGTAGATTCAGTGGAATGTTAAATAAACCTGAAAGCAGATGGAAATGATTATGTCTTGATTTTAGTATACGGTAAGATAGTAAGTATGCAGACTCTCATATAGCTGAAAGGAGCTTATTTATCTATTTACTTTCCAGTTTGAATAGTAGAAGATTCATTTTTTATCAACAAAACTTTTTCTCCATCAAAATCTGTACGAGGAACCAACATGAAACAGCAATAACTTTAAGAGTCAATGATATGGTTTTCCATCTTTCCATGTATCTCTCTCTCAGCCATTGTTAGTCCCAGTATTTGCCATGTCTTGGACTCAGAGGAAGCACCATGTGGAACTTATTAGAGGTCTTTGTCCTCCTGTTTCATTATTCTCTCATTAAATCACCAATGCTAGCAGGAGATGATGGGCTGCAGGTTTCTCATTAGTGACATTAAATGTCCGTTTCTAGGCTGTTCCTGAAGTCATGAGTTTAAACATTTACCCATTATCTCTAAATTCTAAAGACATTCGGTCATGTCTTTCGTCCTTTCCCCCCTTTCTCTACCAACACACACACACAGAGAAACCATTACCTCATACATATACACAAAACCTCCCAGCTTCGGCCACTGTATGTAGTAATAATGTCACAGGTGGCGTAACGCCCATAGATTGTGTCCTCGGCTCTGTGAAGCACAGCAAGACAGTCTGTCTGTCTGCAGACTATATGCCCTTCTGCCTTATGTATGCAGTGCGCATGAGGCACTGACTAACAACATACACATGTCCAGGTTCTGTAATGGAAATAGAAATAAAGTCACTTTTTACTGGTCTTAAAAGCCACATGAATGTGCTCATAAAGGAACAGTTTGTGTACATCCACAGACTGTGGCTTCAGGGTTATTAATAGTTCCTAATTAGTATTTGTTGTGGATTTTATGCTAATTTTATGCTTTACTAGAAAATTCATGGCTTTGCCTGAATTTCCTTTGTAAAGAATGACACAGGAACTTGCACCAATTGGCAACAGTCTGCTGAGTGCTGAGTCACTCAGGCACTGAAGGCTCAGTCATATTTAGGCCAGCAGTTAAGCGGCTATATTATATTCCATGTTTATCGCCAAAGGAAGCCCTGCATTGGACTCATGCAACTGCAAAGTGTGCAGGCCTCCAGTCTGTAAGGGATCACCAAAGTGGCTACAATTCATAATGAGGGTGACATGAATACCTGTCCCAAATGTCATGGCAACAAATCCAGTAGTTGTTGAGACATTTCACTCAAAACCATAAATGTCAACGTGCTGGTGAAGAAGAAGCAGATCACCAAAGTCACTAGAATTTATCATCTGGTCACCATGAACATATGTACCAAATGTCCTGGCAATCCATTAAATAATTGTTGAGATATTTCAATCTGGACCAAAGTGGTGGATCGACCGGCAGGCCGACATTGCCATCCCGCTAGCATGGCTAAAAATGTTGTAGATTCTGTACTCAGGAAAAGTCACCTTTTTGATGGAGACTATATTAAACTATGAAGAAATCAGCCTGTTCCACTTTCTCCATTAGCCCTTCACACTCCACACAGTCTCACCATGCTTGTGTGTCATGTCAAGGCTTGTGCAGATATTAGGCTGAAAAAGCAATAAAATCACTCCATCTGTCACCCAGAAAATGTCGAATTGCACCTCCTCTAGGTCTTGTATTCTTCTATGCTGTCTCTTGTCTCATGTATCCTGCTTGGTCTGGAATTTGTGTGGTATTGCTTGACCTGTACATGAGAATGATTTAAAAGTCTTGTTGGCGTTATTATTGTTATTATCATTAATAATTTAGATAAGTAGTATATTGCCTTATAGTAAGCAATATTTCCTCTGCTGCATCTGGGTAGATGCAGCTTTAATTTGCCCTATCAAGTGTTCAACGCCTTGTCAGCTGTATGTAAGTCTCATGTGTCTCAGTCTTATTTGTTTGGGTCCAACATCAGATAATCTTACAGATTGACACGAACACACAGATGACAAGAATTGGCCATCAAATTGACCTGCAGATATCAATAACTTGCTCCAGAGACCAATACATGGAAGAGTTACATCATTCCATACTGCATTACACCACGTGACCAACGAGTGTGACCTTTGATTACTAAGACATTTAATCAATGCTGCAAGCCGGGATGTAGCAACAGAGGGCACACAGTTTATGTTCAGTGTTGTGCGTTGTCGAATTGATCCCCGTGAATGACAGATTTGCAGAGATAAAAGTGTCCCAATTCCATACTGCATACCAGTAGTTAAGCAGAAGTCATATTGCACTATACAAGAAATCAGTGTTCTTTACCATTTTGTACAGAAAATATTCCAATAGCCATCAATAGAAGTGCACTTATACAAGACTTGAATTGACAAGACCTCTATTTTATCAGTGCATCATTCCTTCCATCATTTTGAAATCTGCACAATCCTCTCACAAAAAAACATATAAATACTTAATAAGAAACGTATCTGTAATACAATCTTGGGAATTAATTAAGAGGCACCAGCAGACATAATTCGTGGTCTTCCGTTGGGACCATCAGATGCATCACTTTGATGATCATTCATTTCTTTATAACTGCAGTTCTGCTGCTGTTCGAGTGTCTCTGCAGGCTGCAGCATGTCAGTGCCCATTTGCAGGAGGAGCATTTTATTGACTCAGTCCTTCTGCCCCAGGTCATTTTCAGTCAGGTGGAGTGCTGTTATCTTCTCATTTGAAAGACAATCACATTGAGAATCTGTTTGCTGTTTTACACGTCAATGGAAGCCTTTCAAAAGGAACAGGCTGCTTTTAGTCTGTGTGTCGAACTCGGCACTCTGCTGAGAAGTCCCTCTCCAGCTCCTCCTCCACCCTGCACCAGAAGTCATCCCTCAAAACATACAGTTTACAATCGTGAATATAAAATATAAATCTTTAATATAGATTTTGAATGTCTTTGGGCAGTGTGTAAGGCTGGTATTCTGTTAATTCTCTTGGGTGGTAGGCACATAATTGCAGTGGGCTGGACGGAGCAGTTGGAGGTCTCAGCCATCTGTTTCTTCATTGCAGTCCAAAGAGAGTGGTGATCAATAGTGATCAGGTAGCAGATGACACTCCCGATCAGACAAAGGGCACATTTTACATGACAGAACTGTTGTCTCTTTGTAAAAAGGGCCATACAACAAACATGTTCCTATAGATGTAGCTAAAGCGCTCTTCACCAGCACCATTTATGATTAAAGTAAACCTACCTCAAAACAGGATTCACAGAAAATATTAGAATGGTCTTTGGTGGTTTAGAGTCTGAACTCCTCTTAACTTTAGACAACATTAATGTACTCCACCAATTTAACATTGTTTACCGATAACACTGTCAGAATCAAGATGGACAGTTTTTGAAAAAATATATAAAAACTGATGCAGCAGAATCAAAGATATCGTCTTTTTTTATTCCACGCATTCTTCTTCCTTGTCAAAACCTGGAGCCTATATAACTCAACTGCCGACAGTTAAAGCTGAGATTTTGGTGTGTTATGCTAGTAGTATGCTAATGTAGCCTCGAGCCGCTGGCCTCAAGCAGAGATTAGGAGCAGGCTACAGAAGTCTGGTAAACCCACTTCTTTCTAACTCTTCCGTATTTATTTCATTTTCTAACTTGTAGTCTTCAGCACCAGCCGACGCTGACTCAAGTGACATCGCTTTATGCAATTTACCAGACTTCACACAGCTCCCCGTGGAGCCACAAAAGCCTTTAAACAACTTTTTTTCCACATATGCAGTAGCACTCCCCAAGACCTGTAAAGTCAGTGAAGTTACCCTTTAAATAAAGCCCAAAAGGTTTATTTTCAAATCTGGAAGCCAAAGCTACTGATTCTGAGAGGTCCAATACTTTTTATAAAGCACAGGCATCCAATTATTGATTGATGTCAGTTGCAACATCACTTACAAAAGTAGCTGCATGGTGCATCACTTCATGCTTATCCAAAATGATTAGGCAGACCAGTCAGCAGTCTGTATCGCTTTCTGTGTTCCTCCTTATGGAGCACACACACACACACACACACACACACATACAATCACATACAGACAGATAAACTGCAGAAGCACTCTGGTGACCTTGCACTCCATTTACAGCTGTGAGCTTCCATCCATTGATGTTGTGATGTCATTGTCGGTATCACCATTGGCTCTGTGCTGCAGGTATGACGTAAAAGAAGCCGTGTTAATACTGGATGGGTGAAGAGGAAATTGATTGACTTATGTAAATGCAGTGGTTGTTTGAAACATAAAAGATGGTTCCTGGATTTAGTTTCAAAGAATATTGTTTCCTTTGTTTTGAAATTATTTTAAGGACTATGTAATGCTATTGTGACTACAATCTGACTCATAGAACACTTCATGATATATTGTGGCCATATGCGGCCCAGACCACCTCCAAATGTGGAGCGACCAGATCTCAATGCGTCCTCAATCCTGTACATAGAGCTGTTATGCCAAGTGTAAACAGGGCCGAGGTCTGAGTGAAAAGTTTCCAGATTATCTACAAAATGAAAGCTAAGTTACACTAAAAGACAATTAAGATGAAAATATGATCTAAAAAGACCACACAGATCCTCCATCTGTGTCTCCTAAAGCTCTCTTTGAAGCCCTCCAAAGGAAAAGAGTTGCCTTTGAAGAAACAGGCCCGTAGCCACAGCAGGTTGTAAAAATGTTTCCACTGTTGGGACTCTGGCCAGATAATGAAGCTGAGGCAGGAGCGTGCCTCAGCAGTGTTTCTTGTGGCAAACTGCAGGGAGGAGGACTTATCGAGGTTTGCCTACTGATCTCAGCTTCCTGTCTCCAAAAAAGCTCCATTGTCTTAAAGGGCAAGATTGAAAACTCGTATTATGATCACACTCCACATGCAGTGGTCTGTGTAGAATGACCAGTGTGATTGTGTTCCCTGAAGGGGATCGCAATCAGACTTGGATTCATTCTACCTTCTTATCAGGTTCACTTGGCTGAACTTCCTCTGGCTGCACTACATTCCCATGCCCTCATGTATATCTGCAGTCAGAGGCGTCTATTTTTGGGCTCCATCATTCAGTAGCCTGCGTTATTATAAGAGACTTAACTGTGTATGAATTTTGTGTATTATTGTGTGTTGAACATGATTCTAAAATGTGACAAAAACGCCCTCCTGGTCACAAACGTTATTTTTAAGGAAGATATGTAGCATTCAGTTGAACTACAACATGATACTGACTTGTATCCCCTATCCTTTGATAAGTTGTTTGATTGTGGGTCCAGACTGTGGCCGCGAGGCTTGGTCGTCTTTTGTTCCAGGCCCTCTCAGAGATTCTCAGACTGCACTGTGACTCATTGGAAATAACACTTTGTGATGAAGCCAGATGCTTCTGACCTTTTGATCATGTAATTCTGTAAAGTTGAAGTGTTTGTACAGGAGAATGGCTCACATGTTCTAAATGTATTCAATTTGAGGTGACTTTTTATTGAACATTGCCCCACATCTACTGTTAAAAGGTCATTTTTGATTAAATGTTCTTTGAGCTTGATGGAATTCAATATATATCTACATAGTGTTGCAAACAGAATAATGAAATAAACAGATATTTTTAAGCACATTGCAGATTTTATATAATAATGTAAAACACAGTATGTATTTATAATCATCTTGTCAACATAAATAAAAATGGGGTAATTGAGTTGCTGAGGGCATTTTCACGTCTCACCTCATCAAGAACAGCAGAACTTTTTAGATCAAATCTGGTCCTTTTTACATTTTCAGCAATAGAAAATTGGATGAGTGAGTTTTATGATGAGATTAATTTTAATTTTAATTTTTTCCTGGAAGCTGCTTCAGGAAGAGCAGAGGAGCTCGCCAGGCTTCCTGTCAACAAGAGGAAGCAGCCTGATGTTCGGGCTGTTAATGTCAAATGAACTTCATGTCTGAACAGGCCACAAAGGGAGAGAGAAGTTATAACATGCATAGTGTTTAACAGTGCAGAAGCCACAAACACTGATAGACAATTTAGAAGAGTTTGGTCTTGTTTAAGAATAATAATCGTAGATTATGTCAAAGGACAGTGAAGCATTTTGAATTTGGCCTCATATGTCAGGACAAAAGGATGAGAAAAAGCAGAAAGAAAATATTAGAGCACTGAAGTGTGACAGCATTAAGCATTAGAATGATTTGTGTTGCTGTTACATGAAAATAAATTGTGACTGAAGTTGATACAACCACTGTACATGACAGGACCGTTTATATTAAAAACATATAGTCTCTGATTATCCACAGCGTCAGTGAAAACTCTGATGGGTGTGGTGGTGAAGTGAGAAGCAGTTAAAAACTTGAAATGTCATTGTGTCCCGTTATTGTTTTGTAAAGACCAGCTGTGGCGTGTTTTAGGGGGAAGTTCAAAGCTCCATTTATAATACAGACGACAATATGCAGACAGCAGATGAGAGATTTGGCCGTCCTCCAACAACAGAGCAGACGGAGCATAAACTTATATGTCCACCACTGTGGCTCTATTCCACTCAGGCCCGTGAAGTGGCCGTTTGTCTCGTCCTCATCCTCTGAAGTCAAACTCACTGTAGTTCAACCACCCAGAATCCAGCCTGCCAGCCCTGCTTTATTTCCAAACAGACCTCTGGATCCGCAGACATCCAGTGAGATAGGACTGTACTTGAACACAGCACACTTGTAGCCAATGTTCAATGAGTAAATAAGGTTTTCCTGAGGTTGAACTACGAGTAGGGGACTGTTTTGTGTCTCTTTATCGCTGTGTTGGTGTTCATTGCCAGACACACAAGAGATGTATTTTGAATACATTTACCTTGAGCTCACTCAAACATCCCAGCCTGCCATTTTCAAGACGGACACTCTCCCCGAGGCAGAGCTGATTTTGTGCAGCTGTGATTAGCCACCAAGTAGCACTTGGCTGGGATTTGTTGTCAGCACAACAGGTGACCTCTCAGACAGTACTTCTACTCTCTAACCTCAAGACAACCATGCCCAACTTTAATTTACATAAACATTGTGTAACATCAGTACAATAGCTCTGCCTTTTTTTATGACTGCAGTGTCCACTATGAGTGCGGTTGGTTTATTAAAATATTTATCAAAAACAGTAGATAAAGGTGTGTCTATATATTATATACTGCAAAGAATTGCTTTTTGGCAGATTTTGTGTTATTTTCCACCGTTGCTGTAAGAGGAAAACAATAACTCTCTGCGTCGCATTTCTTCTCTTTCTTCAGAGATAACTGTTTCGTTGGGGTTTCATTTTAGTTTTAGACGCTCCGTGACAAAAAGATACTGTACTTGTGCTTGTGGGAAAACGTTTGTAATTGTTTCCAGCAGCCAGTTTGGTTCCAGCATTCTTGCTTATTTTTTTCTCCCCTGCTTTAGTGTTGAATAGTTGACGTCACTCTACACACGGACTGATGGGGTCGTTGATTGGCCTCAGGTTCCTACCAGAGTTGTGCGACAGATATGAGAGAGAGGAAGGGAGGGGAAGGGGTAAAAATAGCCTGCATGCCTGCTTTGCATTGTGTAAAATCAGCATCTGCACACAAAAGCACTCAACAAAAACGCTGGAACGAAGGAGGTCCATTTTAAAGTCCATCAATGATTTTGCGTCTGCAAGATCATTCAAAATAATGGCCTTTTTTGTACTATATGCGCATTTCAGGCTGAAGTTCTGTTCTGCCAATGGAAAGTTTGAGGTTGCGCTGATGATTCACTCTGCATCAACATTAAAGAAGCTAACATGACCAGGGGTAAGATGCACGCATCTTGCAAACAAAACATGCTTTGTCTGAAAGTGGGACAAAGGACCTAGACACCCTGTCAGACTTGAGGAGAAGTATGCCTCGAGTGTGTCTCCATAACCCCAAACCCCATAAGTGGTGGGAGTTGTGAGGGCTAGTCGAAAAGTTCCCCTTGGCTGCTGGAGCAGAGATAATTGGACCCAGGTTTAGCCGGAGTTTTGGTATTCACATCTCGAGCCAAGTTCTGATCTTCACAATTCCTCTCACCAGACAGCGCTTGTGCGAGCAGCATCGTCCAACTACGTGACATATTTTGACATATTTTCTGCATGTGAGGAATCCTGATCCATTTCAAGTCAGGTGACATTTCTTCCTTAGGTCCTACACATGGATTATGATGTTTATGGTAAACACGTGGTGTCATGTGATAACCAACATCTGTCCAGTGACAGCTGAAACAGCAGCGTTTATGTTTGCAGGGGTTTGAATTGATCTGTCTGCGTATCAGGACTTTTTTAATCCTGTTTGTTTAGAGGTCGAAGGTCGATCCTATAGGAATAGATCTGGCCTCATGAGATGTGAGGAGTGTGACTGCAGTGCTGTAGGGTGACAGTGGAGCCCGAGGAAGAAGAAAGAGATGCGTTTTAACTGTTTGTGAATGACTGTTTGTTAAGCTTCACGAGGCTCTCTCATGACGCTTCTGTTGTCATGTGGTCTCGATGCATTCCAGCTATTGACTGAAAATCATCATCTATCTGTCTTAATCTGTGTCACCCTTTAGTGCAAAGTCCACTCATTTGTTCATACATACAAGTAGAACTACAACAGTTATTTTCATTATCTGTTCACCTTTTATTGTATATTATATATATTTAATTTTAATCTATAAAACAAAACAAAAAAAAACAGAAACAGCAAAAGTCAATCTGATATAAAACTCACAAAAAGTTTTTATACTTGTGCTGATATGTTTTGATGATGAGTTTTGGTACTAAGACTATAGTGATACTTAGCTTTGAGAAAATTAAACATGTTTTTCTACAAACCCCCGTATTTAGCAAGTTTTGATTTACAAAAAGAATCTGACTGTTCTAGCTATCAGAAAAAAAAGACGGGAGATAAAAGCTGCTATTACAGACAAACTATCATTCACTGTTCCCTGTTCAAACAGCCAGATTTCAAGTGTGTCTCTTTAATACAGACTCAAAGAACTACAGGAAATTCAGAAAGAAAATGGACGCTCTGAGCTCGAACTTCAGATTCTTGCAGTCCAATCTGGCAAGGTGTCTGGAAAAATTCTTATGTTGTTATTTCACTGCCTAGAGCAACACATTTATATTCACACAGATGCAGGTTTTATAAGCAACATTCTTCAACTTTTTCTCAAGTTGCACTAACATCATCTGCCCCAAACTATCCGGACGTGTATTTTTAATAATACCGCAGGGTGCCTGTAAAACTGAGAATTAAATAAGTCTCGTAGATGGAAAAGCAAGAGAGTCACTTCATCATACACAAAGAAGCACCTTCTTGACCTCATCATGGCCTGTTTGGGGCTTTACTGCAGCTTCCAGAGGGCTGCTGATCGTTCGCAGCTGCTTTATAACACGGTGATGAAAAATGCAGTCTCTCTGTCTGTGAGCGTCCGGGACTCTTGTTATGGACCCAAACATTGTCTGCACGTCCCTCACAGCAAGTTGTACTTCATCTGTCAACTGTGTCTGTGTGTGTGTGTGTGTGTGTGTCGGTGCATGTAACGTGTCTATCGGCAGGTCGCAGGAAAGAAATACACCCAGTGGGATGCCTTCCATGTCGAGGGCAGATGTGGCGGTCAGGAAATGACCTTGGGAGATCTGTTCCAGTGTATCAAGGTACGGCCTCCTTATTCCTCTCAGCAAGGAAACACACACTTTCTTCACACCCCGTGCTATACTGAGTGCATATTTAATGCATGTTTTTTTTCCTAAACCTGTTCACCTTCCTCCAGTGCACACAATGCCCATTGTTTGAAATGATTGGCCACTTTACACCTACCATTCACAACTTCAGGACTCTATTCGACCATCCTGGAGGAAGGTCATGCTGTTGTTGAACCATCAACTTTCTTCCAGTGGCTGAACAACTCATGCATGCTTATATGTTTTTACTGCAAGAAAACAGAACAAGCTCCAAATTTAGTTCAGCCAACATTTTTGTGCTTTCCATTGAGCTGAGAAACAAGCTGAGATTTGAAACAACTGGATAAAATCTTATTTCTTTAATAGCTAAGGTGCCGCCTTGTACACATAATACACTTAAGTACTAGTACTATATAAACATGTCTGGACTGTTCCAATTCGATCCTCTTCGTCAAATTATTGGACAGGTAACATGAGTTTGAACCTGATTTCAAGTCTTTAACTACACGATATCCCTGCACGTTTCTGTAGCAGTTAAGTCATTTCAGGAAATGAAGCCATACTTTGATTCCTGGCTGACTTGACATGCATCTTAACTGTGTTGTGGACTTATTCATCTTATCACCAGTAACGGAAGACAAGAGCAACAAGTGATACTCACTGTATCCTCTAGATTTACTTATGTCTAGCTGTCACTTCAATCATCCCATAGATCATTATAACATAATTTATCATCATAATGTTTGTGGTTCTGACTGCTACATATAACAGACAGTTGATCAGAAACTGGTCGATCATGTGATAGCACACCATTATCCCAGAATACAATGTTTAGAAACATATTTTGAAGATACTTCACAAGCCAACTGTAACCAGGAGTAACTAGTCTGTATATCCTGTGCTGGTAAATTACTCTGTGGTGTAGTATAAACCTGTCCTGTTGCTCTTACCTATTCAGGTCATTGTCTTTATATTACTCCTAACCTGTTTTTCTTTGTGCATGCACCTTCTTGCCCTGAACTTGGTTTATTGATTCTGCTGGAGTTTGTTCTGAGGAGGCGAAGGTAAAATAAATTGGCAAGTGATCTTGTTTGCTCCAGGTTTTGTTTAACCTTTGACTGGCCAGGTTCCCCTCTGGTTTGTTTGTGGAGACACTGAAGAGCTTCCTGAACTGCTGAAGTTGTTTGAGGCCACAGGTCATCGTCAGGCTGCTGTCTATGTAGAAATGACATCTGCATAATGCATGCAGGCGATACTCTGCTGTCATCTCTTTTTATGCCTTGTTTGTTATATTGTACTGTAAATGTAATGTATTTTGTCTTTGCGCAGGAAAAATGTAACTTGAACATCTGCAGTCTCTTCTATGGAACAGCTATCCTGTACAATGGGCAAGAAGAGAGGCTCAAGCTGAGGTATGTCCAGTGAAGACGAAGATACAGTGCCATTTTGCATATGCAACCCTGCATGCATAAACAATCACAATGCACAGCCTCCCTTTGTTTGTTTAGAGGCTAATGGCAGGATGAGGTGTTTCCTCTGAGCCCGTGAGGAGAGAGCCTGTTGACACACTCACATGCATCACTGAATACTGACGATTGAGACCGCTTCTCCTCGGGTGTCCTTCTGTTTGTTGAGGACAAGAGTTAAACAGTTGAATTAGTGTGAACTTTTTTTTTTCTGCATCTGAGAAGCCACACTGTTCGGGCCTGTTCAGCGCTGCAGCACATTAAAGCCACGTTTCTAAGCCCCGGGGTGTTTGAAATGAATCGGATGCCTCATGCTGTGAACTCTCCTCATCAGTTTAAGAACCGAGTCACAGCAGAATATGCACCCTCAGGGATGTTTGGAATCCAGGTGGGGGGGGGGGGGGGGGGGGGGGGGGTGTAATAAATCAGGTTTAATCATGAAAGTTCATAATAATTCACTGGGTAAATTGAAATATTTGATTCAAATCTTTCTTTCTTTGCTTCGCTGTGAGGTCAGACTGTGTGTGTGCATGTCCCTGTTTTTCATGCTTGAGTCTCTGGGGAGCTGCCTGGTGTTGTGGTTAGATTAAGCTACAGGGGGAGAGGGGCAGAGTGCTGGCCATGTGGACAGCAGGCTGTACATAACAAATGCCCTCTCCAGTAGTCACTTCCTGTGCAATCGCCCTGCCTCAAGCTTCCTGTGTTGGGCCAGTGAAGGGGGAACGTAGAACTTAAAACACTCAGATAACATGAAAATCTGCCATTACGTAATTGTATAGTTGTTATTATTCTATATTTTTGTTATTGTCAACAATTCCCATGAAAAGACCAAAGCCAACAGCATGTTTGTCAGTTTCTCCGTACTTTTTTGACTTCCCAACCCTGTTTCCTACTGAAGAAGTAAATCCTTAAAAACTGATCACAATATATATATATTTTATTCAAAAAGAGGGTAAATATTTTCCTAAAACTGTTGGGCACTGTAGTTTTGAGTACATCTTACATAAACAGGAAAAATAATGTGTATTTGTTGGTGACTATCAGCTGCGGATTAATACACATTTGGTGTGCTAATGAGTATTTCCAGCAGCAAGATGGTGTATTGATGGTGGGATTGATTTAAAATAAACTACAGGGCTCATGTTCATCATAATAGGGGAACATATCACCCAGTTGCAATGGTGTGGCTCATTGATGTTTTTTTTAAGATTTTGGACAATTATGGCGGTGTGTCTCACAGAGGAATAAACTATATTAAGCTTTGGATATATAAACAATACTTCTTAGTAGGATTAATTCATTGTTGGTTTAGGTCTTTTTATGGGATTTGTTGACAATAACAAAAAGCAGATTGTGAAAGACATATTTATGTCCCTTGTTGATAATGAGAAGACAAAGCTTACATACTGTATATTTTTGCAGTGTGTCTGACGTGGTGAGGATGGTCACCAAGACAGATATCCCACCACACAAGAAGATTCTGGAGTTGATCCCCTCATTTTCTGAAGACGAGGACTGTGAGTTAGTCCCAAATATCAGATACCTGCTCTTGTGATGCCACCAACACCAAGTTTCCACAAGGTTCCAGTGAAAAGGCGTCACGTGGGGCTGCTTCAATGTGGCAAAGCAAACTTAACACTCCTTTGAAATCATGTCAGTTAAAACAACCTGATTATGTTGCTTTAGCTGTTATCTACCAAGATCAATATCTGAATGATTTGTTTCCACACATTTTGCAGTTATTATTGCATACTGTGATCATTTTTTTATTTTTAATCACACTTTGATAATGTAATGTGAAAAATTCCACAATCACACTGTCTAGTGTCCTGTCCCTTAGTCATGTCATGTATATCCATTTCCTTATTTTTTTTCATTATATGGCAAATGAGGAAACTTAGCAAACTGTAATTTCCGTACTATTATTAACAGAAAGTTCCGTATGCTAACTTTTACATGTAAAATGTGTCTTTTGAGAGGTCAGGCTAAGAGGTTGTGAAGATGCTCACCAAGGCATATGGATTAGATGATCTGGCGCTGCTGGGGCTGTGCTGGCCTGGTTTCAAGGTTTAATTCAGGTCAGACTGAGCACGATGGTGAAGGGGTGCAGTCAGAACAGGCAGTTGGCACCGTCGGTACAGTGCTTTGACGATTCGGGGTGCTCTTGCCATCTGGACACTGTTTTGTGTAAATCCCGCTCCCAAGCACACATGCACCCCCTCCCTCCCAGAAGAATCCCAGAGTGGTCGAAGTGAAGAAGCTGGACTCATCTACAAAGCATTCATCTGTCTTCAGAAGGCTTTTGTGCATGCCCTGCCCTTTCTGCACAACCTCAGTTTTCTTTACAATGCTCTACTCTCCCAGTTGGCTGTGTTTGAATTGTGATGAAGAATCCTCTCTGAAATTATCACTTCTACTACTTATGGGTGTAACTCATTCATTGTGTAATTGGGCATATGGTTTAAGGATGCTATTTGTGATTAAATCCTGTTTGAACATTAGTGCAATAAATATGTGTCTATGGGGAACCATGTTGTGTCTGTGTACTTCACTAATAGACTTCAGTTCCCTTACCGTCTTTCAAATAGTTCATGCACATACTTCACTATGATGGCCGCACCACACCCAGCCTCCCATTTTCACCAGGAAAAGATCCTGTTGAATTTACTTGGTTTACAAAGTTTTAGACTGTATTGTATGGGGTTCTTCAAACTATTGAGCGGAGATGTTGTTAGAATGCTCAGGCAGGAACAGAACACATTAATATAATAAAAAAACTTTTATTCCAGATGTAGCAACATTGTGGACAAAATGCAATTATGAAAATAGAACCATCTTATTTTAATTTGTGTCAGTCCGCAGTTACAGCCTATCTTAAATGTATCCAATAATGTCATTGCATATGATGGGTTGTCGGCTGCCCGTCTTCATGAGAGCGGTGAACTGGTAGAAGTCAGTGTCCAGTTGATGCAGGCCTGTGTGGGACTGGTGAAAGAAAGGTTTGAGAGCCTGGAGTCCCACAGGACAGGACAACCGTTTGGGAGCCTCTGCAGCTCTGCTGACCCTCGTGGAGTCTGCTGGTCTAGGCCTCACCTCCACACTTTTAGACATCCCTGCCAGTCTGCGGCGCATGTTGACCAAAATGTCTTTGGCAAGGCGCCGGCCCGCACTTGGCTTTAGTTCTGCTGGCTCAGGACTCTCTGGTAGGTCCATCCAGTTCTTTATTAGGTCAGCAAAGCTGTTGTCCCCCAGAACCAGGGGCTGTCTGTTCCTGCTGCGGCTCAGCAGCGATGTTGTCCAATCCTCTGGGTCACCAGCCTCAAATGAGGTCCAGCGCTCCAGGCAAGCATCCGAGGTTGATTTGGGCCGGATTCGGCCTGAAGGTCCTCTGTTTGTGCGGAGGCAGGCAGAAGAGGAGACTCGCACATTTCTGGTCCTCCTCAGCACCACACCTTCATCCTGCCAAGAAGCCTCAGAGTAACCTGAGTCAAAGTCCAGACTCTTTTCACTGCTTGGAGAGCCTTGTGTCAACCGCTCATGCTCCTGCTGCTCTTCCTCTTCTTCCAGGGGGCTGGCCAGGCAGCAGGCAGAGTCATATGTGCTGGCTTCACTGGCGTCAGAAACACGGAGACGAGCGAGTCGCTCTTGCTGTGCCTTCTGTTTGCAGAGCCGTGTCACAGCGAAGGACCGAGCACACGGTTCACTCAGTGGCCTCGGCCTGCTTATCTGCTTCAGGTCCTGCAAGGATCTCATCATGTACTGCATTTGGTCCCGGAGGCAGTCAGCAGAATCTCCGAAACACAGCTACACAATGAGAAAGACACAAAGACTTAGTGGTGCGGGCAGAATTTAAATAAAGTCTATTTTAAAACAACACTTCTAACCAAACATTATAGTCGACTTTTGCAGCCGTCTACAGAGCAGTCAGACTGGCGTACAAAAATATCCCATCATGCCTTGGCCGGCCTAGCTGAGGAACAGTTCCCTGTTGTATTTCCAGAACTGGGCCAATAAGATTTTTACCAGCTGAGATCACTCTGCTCTATGACCATATAACAAGAGAGGCATTCCTGACAAACCTCAGAGCAGCTTTATGGAGACCATCCCATGCAGTATGATCCCAGAAAATGAAAGAGACGTGTCTCTGAGAACAGGATGCACATTTTATTCTGGGAAAACTCTCCCTGCCTCCTAAAGCTAGAAGGGGAAGTTTGAACAAAGTAGAGCTGAATTGTGGAGGAGTGCCGAGTCACATATCCTCTCTGGCCTCCGCTAACTTACAGGATGTTGACTGGTCCGTATTATAAAGCAGGAAATGACAGCAACATTTTGGAATTACACAGTGGTCATATATTCATTATGAATCATCTTCAGCTTTCAGATAAACTGAAATCAGTGCAATCCAGTTGATGTAACACATTCTTTGTGCAGCTCCATCTGAACCACGTCTTTACAACAATTAAATAAAAACTTTACAACGCTTTCCTGTGGCGGAAAGCAGATTCCTAAAAATCACTTTTTTGCTGTCATACATTTTTGTTTTTCAAGTTCTTATAATATTTAGTTTGTTGAGCCTCCCTGTCCTGCCAGTGTTTGGCTTGGAGCAGTGAGGTTACCACAATGCCATGATGTTATCACAGCTGTGGGTGCTGAACCATTTGCCCCCTGGGGGAGACTTATCTGACATACAGAGACATCCTCAGTGGGACGCTGTGGTCAGTGTGCACCTTTTTAGATTCCCCAGTTCTCCTTGGCTGCCTCCACACAAGGAGGAGAAGTGATTCACCCAGTTCCAGTTTGGCAAAAGGACAGTTTGGTTTGAATTAACTGTGACTTGGGGTCATTAAAACACTCTAGCTTTCAAAAAAACTCCCAAAAGAACAGTCACTCATTAAAGGAAAAACTTTAAGAATTATTACAAAAATATACATAACGCCTTGTGCAAAAAGTGAGGATCCTTTGCGATCAAAATCAAGCCACTGCAATGCATCTACAAACGGTCCAACTATATGAAAGCACGTGGGGAAGAAAACTTACCATTACTTGTGATTAAATCTGTGCAGTGAAGTTTACAGTCCTGTCAATTGTTTCTGCAACAAAAAAACCCCCAATGCATTAGATAAAAGTTGATGTTTCTCACAGTTATTACCCTTCTTAAGACTTCTGATCATTTATTAGTAATAAAAATAATAATAAACACTCACCTGTGCGTTTGGTTCAAAATGAAACCGAGCACAATCAACAACTCCACGGATGTACAGCCGGTCAGAGGTGATGTGTCGCTGTGTATAGTCTCTTCTCTCTGAACCAGATGAGGGTCTGTCAGCGGATTTTGACGATGCTGAGCTTTTCGCTGCAGCAAATCAGCGCAGGGCGTCACAAGATCAGCCAATAGGAAGTCGCCTGAAACAAGAAACCTCCATGTGTAATTACAGCGGGTCTACTGTAACTTTAACTGTATTGTACTACACTGTTGAGACTCTACATCTGCAGCTGGATAATAAGACTATTTTTGTTTAACAATAAATACATTAAATGATCGCACAACCTTTAAAAATGTTTTCCATTTGTATCGTATTGGAAATCCTGATTTAGTATCCAATAAATTATTTGTTTATTTTTAAGACAAACTCTGTAGAGGCTGTGTGCATTGATGCGGAGTAGAAAACGTCAAAAGCTGCTGTGACTGAACAGCTTCTGCATACAAGTGCTGATTTACTGAAATCTACATGTCGCCGCCTTGTGGCCATTCGCCATTGTTTCTGCATATAAACATTTTCACACCATCTATTAAGGTCTGAGCAATGCATTCCGTGCATTCATCTGTTTAATTGGTCTATAGAAATGCAAACGTATTGTTGGGATCAAGTGAAGTTCTCGTTTCATTTGCAGATGAGCAAAACAAGTCATGACTGCACCTCCTCACCTCACCTCCTACCAGCTGTGAACACTTTGTATTGTAATTCAGCCAAGTACAGTGGTGGGAGACGTGCTCAGATTCTTCACTTCAGCAAAAGCGGCAATACAAAGACTTAAAAACACCCAATTACAAGCCAAAGTCCTGCATTCAAAATCCTACCAAAGTAAAAGTACATTAGTATTATCAGCAATATTTACCCAGGGGATCAGAAGTACCCATGTAGAAATATACCCCCCATGACTGATTAGATTAGATTATTAACACTAATGCATTAATGTGTAAGTAGTGTTTCACTGTTAACCACTTGAGGTGGAGCTAGTTTTCACTACTTTACATAGGCCTACTGTTGAGTAGTTTAGTCCAGTGGTTACCAACCTAGGGGTCAGGTCCCTCTAAAAGGTCACAAGTATGAATCTGAGGGGTCAGAAGATGATCAACGGAGCAGGAAAAGAGAAAAAAACGTTATGCAACACATTTTTTTCTGTTCTTTTTCTGGACTTTTCTACTTTGTTTTGTGTGTGTGAAATATTGGATATTTTTACCTGTTGGGGTTTAAAGAGTTCTTTAAATGAATGAATGTTTAATCTTTACAAATGTCTGCATTGGATTATATAAACTCATGTTTATGTAAAATCTGAATGAAAAGTAACCAGTAACTGTCTTATGAAGTACAAAATACAATGTTTCACTCTGAAATGCAGCATAAAATGGAAATACTGAAGTATTGCTGAAGTACCTCCGAATTATACTCAAATACAGTACTTCAGTAGAGGTAAAAAGTTACTCTCCACCAATGTCACCTATTTATCTTGAAGAAAGGCAGCAGACTTCTGAGTTTTTTCTGTGAGATTCTTAATTTCTCAAGTGCAATGTTAGTGCAATCATCACTCATACAATATCCAACGACTGTGCTCTGGTTCACAGTCTTATGAGTCTATATATCTATAGTTGAGCATGGAGTCTGTTCCATAACTTGGGATCAGCAAGTGAGACAAAATAATCTCAACTCAAGGTCCATTTAGTAGCTTTTTCTGAGCTTTCAACCCCATCTTGTGGTCTTCCTTCAATGGTTTCCACTTCTACTCTTTAATTCTCTTTCTACATTCATTTTCAGGTCATCTGTAGTAGAGTTTTTGGTCCAAACATGGAGCAACCGAATAATATCCTTTCTGTGCATTTTCTTTTGACACATCACACTGCAGAATAAAAGATCACGTGACCAAACTTTTATTTACATTTAACAATCGAATGACCTTTATATTAATATTAATGAACAACTATCATCCATTTGTCTCTGTGTTGTGATGCATCTTAAATCATGGGTTATGTGAACTGAAGTGGAGTAGAAATAGCCCTAATTCACACTATGAAGATAGCATGTCTCTAAAGAACAAGTGTAAACACATGTCAAGGCACAAACATATGTAAAAAGACTTGGAATGAAACAAATAGCACAGAACAATCCATGTTAGGAAACAGACATAACCACTTAAAAAGCTTGCAGATATCTTAAAAGTGACACATAACCATTTCTGTTTTGTTTCTTTAAAGAAGTTACTTAAGGAATGTTATTCAGTCTATGGGGGATACAAGCTAATCTATGGACAGTCATGCAGAACAATGCACTATAGAACAACTGTGAATATTGATTCTGTGTAAACATTGTACAAAAAACATCTTCCCTTCATCCATTTTCATTCTCCATGCTTGTTTGTTTTCTTCTAAAAATAAGCTCTGTGCAGTCAAAAGGTTCATAAAATGCCAACGTTAGTTAACATAAGTTAATGTGATTTTTATAAAAAGTTTTTTTTTTTTATTCACTTATTAAACTTCAAAAGCAAAAAGGGAAAATAAAATGAAAACTTAAAAAACTGAATACAAAAAAAATTTGACTCATCAACTCATATGGCTACTGTTTAAACAAGTGGTTCTCAAACTGGTTCTTGAAGGCCTATTGAGGATGAAATGTACTTACATTTTCATTTGCCATGTGGCGTGATGAGATAATGGGTTATTTTTACGAGTTTTTACTCTTCCAACAATTATTTTCCACTTAAGCCAGTCGGATAATATAATTTATGTTACAAATCTAATTTAAAAAAAGCACTTCTCAGGCAAGTGCCCTTGATTGTTTTTTGCTTCTTGTCCAATAAGGGGGTCCTTGGTCAAATATCTATTTACAGGCGCTCAGTGTGAATAGTATGAGAACCCCTGATCAAGAGCAGTAAGAAATATATATATCAAAAAAAATAACACAATTGACAGAGAATGGGATGGTTGCAAATCAGTGATTATTGAAGTTCTTTAAGGTTTCCCCTCTAGGAGTCAAGTCTGTTGTGGTTTTCATTATGAAAAGCAGTAATCATCACATGGCTGTTGCAGTCACTCATGCAGTCTGTGTGCGTCGGGCATTGTCCTGCATGAATAGAAAGACGAGAAAAAAAAAACCTTTAGACAAATGCAATAAAAACATTGAGGAGTTATTTAACTTGCTTTAATATACAAGGACTTGAATCTATATTTTCTAATTCATCCTGTTTAATCTGGTTTTCAGCAAATTACAGTAAATCACACAGGCTTGGATTAGTTTACATACTTACTAAACACAAATATGTGGTTCACCCAAATCACAAAAACACTCTCACTTATCCCTGGTGATATCAAGCCATGCAGATATTTCATTTTTTTATGCATGTGTCATGTTCTTCTATTCTTGGAGTTGTATGAAATATATAAATATTTGTTTATGATGCTCATAGTAATGACAAATGAAAACTCAAATGAATCCATTTTATATATATATCTAGATATAGCCCAAAATCACAAAATTGTCTCAATATGTACAAAATACAACATCTTTTATTGTTGAAAATAGTCAGTAGGTGGTTTAATAAATACAATAACAAGTAAAATATGGCATGAGGGGTATTTGTACCACTTATTAAAATGAAGTAACATACAGATTTAGAGCTCCTCCAAGTTATAATTTTGCTTACTTTTGCCAGTCATCTATAATTAAATAATAATGAACTAATGATTACATTAATTATTGTATTAATCTGGAAATACATTTCTTGATGAATTGATTATTCTTTAAAATGACAAAATGTCAGCTGTTCAATAACACCACACTGTCGTATATCCTACCTTCAGAAAAGACCACAGTCTTTCAGGTTGTTCTTAATAATGACGTCGGTGACGGCGTCAAAAACAAACTGCACGTTCTTGGTGTCAGTGGCACAGGTGAAGTGGGTGTAGATCTCCTTTGTGTCCCTTTTCTTGTTCAGGTCCTCAAACTTGGTCTGAATGTAACTGGCGGCTTCATCAAATTTGTTGGCTCCTGTGAAGATGAGGGAGTGATTTGTTATTCACGTTTTCTTATGTTGTGATTTGTTAGTAAGCCTGTCCTGCATCTGTGGTTGTACTACGGATGTTTAACTATTAAAGCACTGCTCTCGGGTGCAGTGTGGCCCCTGATATTCGCACAGTGTACCTGTGTATTCTGGGAAACAGATGGTGAGGGGGCTGCGAGTAATCTTCTCCTCAAACAGATCCTTCTTGTTGAGGAAGAGGATGATGGAGGTCTCAGTGAACCACTTGTTGTTGCAGATGGAGTCAAACAGCTTCATGCTCTCGTGCATTCGGTTCTAAAGAGAAGCAAAAATCGGTCACGGCTTACGGCCTCCACTGAAACACACCAGAGCTGCCACCAGGGGAAGATGTTGTGTCATGTTTTAAATGTGAGAAATAACCAGTGCAGAGGAGGTTCTTCAGAACATCTTTTGGCCAAGTCTCAACAGAGCAGTTGCTTTAAATTCATAAGCGGTTCAAGAAATTGGGGTCAAATGGTTCAAGTCACTTGACAAATTAGCTTTTATTACATAATTACACATTGGTTCAAGTGTAAATGGGTTGTTAAAGTCCATTAAGGCCATTTTATCACCTTGTGCTGACTATTATTTAGCTATAATAAAGTATGGATTGCCGATGTTAAATGCCTTGTAATGCCTCACAATCTAAACTACCACACACTGGAAATGAGCCAAAGAGCAGATTTATGAAGCAACTTATATTTCCGTGCAGATGAAGACACACACACTGGAAGGTGGATTTTTCCTTACCATCTCCTCATCCTCAGCCAGCACCAGGTCATAAGCACTCAGTGCAACGCAAAAAATAATGGCTGTGACTCCTTCAAAACAGTGGATCCACTTCTTTCTCTCTGAGCGTTGGCCTCCCACATCAAACATTCTGCAAAGGGGATGAAGCAAAGGAGATAATGTGTGTGTGTGTGTGTGTGTGTGTGTGTGTGTGTGTGTGTGTGTGTGTGTGTGTGTGTGTGTGTGTGTGTGTGTTTGTGTGTGTGGTAGTTGGGGAAAGGAGGTCACAATGAAAGACAGTAAGGTGAAGCTGAGAGAACACTGAAGAGGACATTTCAGGAAGAAAGATGGAGAAGAAGGACTGAAGGGAGGAGAAAGTTAGGGTGATATTTCATCCCTGGATGTACATTAAGTTTTCATGAGGCTGCTTTGAGAACAAAAGTGGCGAGGAGGTGGAGAGGTGTCCATCAGATATCTGATAAAAGACTGGCAGGGTCAATGCTGGCTACAGGAGGCAGGCAGGCCTCTATATTCACAGCAAAGCACTTGCTAATGGGGAAGCTGACACCCAAGAAGCACCAATTTGACAAATCTAAATTAAGTCATTTTCAAAAGATGACATTTCTCTGTATCTAGACGTATTTCCTTTCGGCACTTATTATTGCAAACAGGACAGATTTATAAAAACGTGACTTTCTTCTTATTGATTTCCTCCATGTATTATTCAGGCCAAATATTGAGGCTGTGGTGGAAGGCAAATATCAGAGAGTTTATCGGGAAACAGGTCACACTAGAGCCACGTGGCTGCTGCTGCTTATTCTATTTCATTATCCAGATCTGTTTAGCTGCTTTACAAAGTGTTTACACACTGCTCGAGACCTGAAGAAGATGAACCAAACAACAGAGATCTGTAAGAATGAGAAGACTCTACCTCTTGTTAATAATTTCAGACACACATATCTATTCCCTGTGCTCTTTACATGACATACTTTATATATTCACCGGTACACTTTACAGGAATTCTGCTTCAGTAAAGGTCCTGTTAAACACTTACTGTATCTGTCGCACATCCTCTATTAAGAGATATATCTATACATCCATTACTGTCCCACACATAAGTGCTCAGGCTGGTTCAGAGCATATTTTATGTAAGGCCTACAGCACTGTATCATGGAGGACACACTCAAATGTTGGCACTATATAAAGCCCTTGTTTTATGGAGCGAGAGCACGGCGCACTAATTCATTTACTCAGCTTTCAGTGCAATCGTGATAATTAAGCTTTTAATTGCGGGTATAATTCGGCTTCTGAGTAGCTGAGTTGCACATTTCAAGCCAGGAGGGTCAGTTGCCCCTTGATGCTATTAATGTTGAGACCGACATGAAGCAATTTGTTCAGAGCAGGTGTGGAGGAGGCCGGTGGGGTGACGTCACTGCTTACACTGATAGGGCCTAATTTAATGACAACTCTTGTGATGGCACACCCGCATTTACCCCGTTACTT
Source organism: Enoplosus armatus (assembly GCF_043641665.1). Lineage (NCBI taxonomy): Eukaryota > Metazoa > Chordata > Actinopteri > Centrarchiformes > Enoplosidae > Enoplosus > Enoplosus armatus. The sequence continues at coordinate 15,685,341 of NC_092182.1, read as the reverse complement.
TAATATCCAAGCTAGGTTTTCGCCTTGCTGCTCTCCCAAAATAGCACCAAGGGCAGTTACATTTTATTCAGTATTTGTCATGTTTCATGTGCTCTTTGTGTGACTAAAACTAACTGACAACTGGCAGTTTTTTATGTATCATTGCAAGCAAGCATCAGAGATGAACACTAGGGGGTCATATTACCACTCAGGTTATTTGATGTCAAATACACCCTCTCACTGTGGGCGTTCAGTTCCCTGGACTCTAACGTTGGTTGCAAATGGCTAAAGAGCTTGTTTTGATAAAAGGGCAACAGGGTGAGAGTGGAGACGGCAGCGTGCTTTTCATGTATGCATTTATTTTTTTGTTTCCAAAGTCTATTAACATCAGGTCAGTGCTATGTGGCCTTACTTGAAGTGCAATTCCTTGAAAGTGAAGTGAGTCTCCACAATGCCGGTGGTCTTGACCCGAGTTCGCAGCACATCCTGCTGGGTGGGGATGTAGTCTGCTTTAGCTATCCTCTCCATTTCATTCAGGTAACTGAGAGAGAGAGACAACACATGAACATATAGGTCACTGATGTGTGGTGTGTTAAAAAACTGCATTTTACTGAACTGCTTTGAACTTTAATGAACTGAGCAATTCTGTGAACTTTCTGTGGAGTGAGTCATATTCAGCTGCATTCAAAAATGGACTGTTAAACTTTATTTGAATGCAATTCATTAGACTGTTTAAGCGTCTTTTAAGGGATTATGCTAAAGTATTGCATTAATTAAGTTATGACCAAATACATTACGCAGGTTAGACTCCAGTACCCTCCCAGAACTGCGGCTCCAAACAGTGGTTGGGAGAAATCAGGTTTAGTAAAACCTAAAATAACAGATTTTTTGACTACGTGGGGGCAGCGGAAACAAGTTATGAAACAAATAACATGTCATACCTTTTAAGTGGATATGGCGCACATTGGGAGCTGCTGATTCAGGTGATAACTATCTTTATTTGATACACTGTTATTATAAACTTATCGATTAGCCACTTTAACCACTCTAGGTGGCATTTATTGCACAGTGGCAATGGCTACGTGTTTACGTGTGGCTCATAGTAGTCTCTGGTCTCTGGTAGAGGGCAACATTTTATTTATCTATGTGGATGTAAACCTGGCTGATGTCTTGCATGCAGCCCATTCACATTATTATTTCCCTGCAGTAGTGGCCTCAGTTAAAACCGACCGTGGTTTGTGTCACACACACACACACACACACACACACACACACACAGATACTGTAGGTAGTCATCCACACATCCACATTGCTCTACTATTCATTATATCATAAAACAGTATATCTAAATTGCTGATATTGTTTACACTTCTGCCTTCACTCTGCTGCACTCTTTGCCTTGATTTGTCTGCTCAGTCAACCTAATTCATTTTTGTGTGTTACAAATTTTCCCATGCATACCTGATGTCCCAGCCTACTGCTGCATATTTGGTGGTTTGCAGGGTCGCGATTTATCAGTTCACTAGGTATTACATCTCCTGCAATAGATAGACGTAATACCTGGTGTAAGGCCCTGTATCTAAGGCAGTTTTTGGGGGGTAAATGTTTTATTGTCTCTCCAATCTCTGCTGTGCTTTACTTGGCGTACGCTTGTGGGGAGTGAGATGAGGTCAGAGCGTTGATGCCAAATATCAACTCTGCAGATACTCTCTTAATAAGTCCCAGTGTGAAATGGCTGACTGAAATGTCTATGCAAGACCACTAAGGGATCACCACTAGACCTACTAGTACTATGTACTATTCTTAGTGGGAGGATTTCTATGGCAACATGCATATCCTTTACTGATTTGCTCCACTTGAGTGAATTGAATGTATGATATTACTGGAAAAAAATATTATTTCTTCTTCCTACGGTGATTTGTTTAAATACAAAATTCCAAGGTGATCAATACGGCTTCAAGCGAGATTAATCTTTAAAGATGATTTGCCTCTTAAAAGTAAGATCATGGGGTCTTAGTTACTGGAAAGAGCAGTGTTGAAAGTCTGCAGAGATGCAAGTTAAATTTCACTACTTCTCTGCGTCTATCAAATTAACTGCATTTCTTTCCTTTTGAGCTTTTTTAGTTCTCCATTCAGAACTCTCGTCCTCCTTTCCCGCTCTGCCTCTATCCTTTTTTTGCCTTTTCTCTGTTTTCTGACTGTTGGTCTCTAGAGGAGTGTGGAAGCATCTTCACCATGTTTGACACAACCTACCCCACGTACTTAAAAGCACTGCATCATCATCATCATCCATGGCCAGCTGGGAGCTTTGGTGGCCCAGCCAGCCTACGCTTCACAGTCAGAAAGAGATATATATCCAGCATGTCAGTTGCACAGATCTCACCATTCATGCATGTCACGTCCACAGAATAATCAAAATTAATGAGGCGACAAAACCTGGCAGACTTATTGAAGTGAAAACATAATAAATGATTAAACAAACATTTCTCCGTCTCATCATTGTAGCCATTACAAACAGTTCTGACTTTTATGTAGCACAGCCACAAAATGAATCAACTTGTTCCAAAAACAACCAAAGGGGTCACTTGGGGGTTTTATTATCACAACTATCAATTCCCAAAGTTTACTTGGAGGATAATTTTCCTTGAAGTAAACACAATTTCTTGAGTCTAATTTTTTCATCCCTCAAGACAAATTATTCTGTGCTCTGCTTATCAGGTTACAATATTAAAGAATCAAACCCAGAGAGGTAGAAATAATCACTAAATGGAAGTTATTGGACCATCTTTCCAGTCTCTACTGCTCCCTAGAAAAGTTAAAGATTTCATATGAGAAAGGTTGAAAGGACGGCACCATTAGATCCATCACAACACCAGGAGAACAGCATCCCTAATGGGAGGAATATTAAGTCCTTTATATGACATCAACATAAAATCAATCAGTACAACCATCAACCAAATACAAAACTTACTCACATATAATAATAGTGCAGTGTTTCAGTTGCAGAATCATTTTCTAACATGAATGATAAACAGGTATGCAGGATTAGAAAAAGAGCACTTTTGACGGGTGGCTGTGAGGCTTCCTACTTGGCCAAATTTACATTTATAGTGGTGAAACATAGAGTCCAGTGTATACAGGAGCAGATTGCATATTGATTGATGTACAACTGGAGGAGGAAATGTATGGACAATGGCAGTCTGAATTTTAAGTGAGTAGAATATTAAAGCATAGATTCATGAAAGCTGGTGCATGGCTGGAAGGTATTACTTTGTTGAAGTTATTTTAGAAAAAACCCCAAACATGTATTTTATTCCTAAGTGGGCTCACAGTATAAAACACACGCACACAAATTCATACTCACTATGCTGCAGAGTCGTTAAGTTGGTACTCTCGCGATCGTGTAAAGCAACTCTGTATGCCGCTGTCAGCCCACAATCGCCGGATCACGTTGGCCAGGTCATCAGGGAGGATGCCCTGCTCTTCAGCAGCTGCAGACAGAGCGAAGAGCTGCTGGGCATCGTCCTGCAGGGGGCGATAAGGACACAGGGCATCACTGCCAAAACATACATGAAAACTGTTATCGTTTGTATCCACTGTATCGATTTGTGTAAGGACTATATCAAAAGACATCATTAAAGGAATGATCTACATTTCTTCAAGTCTATCTTAATACAATACTGACATGCCCATATGTACATTATAAGGGTTATCAATAGTCCTATGTCTGTGAAAAAGCCAGTTTTAAAATCAGCTGGAGCTGGGTTAGTTTTCAGCAGTCTTAGAAAAATCAAGTTTGTCTTTTCAGTACAAACTTTCCTGCTTTGACAGACAGTGTTTGCTTGCTGAAGGAGCCGGTATGGACAGGAAGAACAACTACAGTGACCGATAACTCTTAATTTACTTTTGGGCAAGTGAGTATTATTTTAAGACAGCCTTAAAAAAAAATGTGAACCTATCATAACCTAACCCCCCCAACAATGATCAACAGACAGTGAAAAATCGTCTCGGCCAAGTATTTGGACACATGATGCTAAATAACTAATGTAGTCAAAGAGGGCTGTGTCTCTGAACTAGTGCCAAAGAAGCAAAGGTTGTTATAGTAGCAATATAATGTGATGACGGTATTACTGAAACCTATGATATGGCGCTGGCAGCCAGTCTGGGCTGAGCACATGTAAGATATGTTGGCGTGACTCAAGGTAACAGCATGCACAACCGCTATAACAGAGTGTGACTTGATTTCCTGTGGTTTCACTTGTTTCCCTCAATTCTCCATCTTCTTGTTAGCATGACATTAAGAATCTTCTCTGAGCTTCACTCACAGTGAGTGATGCGATAAAATACAAAAAAGCAATAATTAATCCCTGGTCTTCCCTGTGCATTTGTAAAAGTCAGCATAGCAGTGGTTCCGCGGGGGGGGGGGGGGGGGGGGCTTCTCTGTCTACAAGGATTCTGAATATGTGTGAAGTATCATTAAAATAAAGGAATGAGTCGCAATGAAGAGCACGTTTTTTCTTTTTTTTCTTTTCTTTTTTTTTTTTACAATTTTAGCCAGAAACACTATCTTACTGTGTGTGTGTGTGTGTGTGTGTGTGTGTGTGTGTGTATTTGTCACATTTGAGGAGAAATGCGTTTCGGTCTCAACCTGCTTCCCTGTCAGGCAGCGACTACATGCTCCTTTTGTGGGTAGTCATGTTTTTATATTTCTAATGGATTTTCTTCAGACAATTGATGTTTATTTATCGTGCTCTTGGAGAGCATCAATCACTATTTGCTATTCTTTATTCTGAGGAAGATAACAGTTCAGTTTACTTAGTTTTTGTGTCTGCGAAACTCTGGGAATGTGATATACTTGTTGGAACTCTTCCTGTCGACTCAACCAAATTAAACAGCAAATAGTGTGGATAACGAGTGAGTGTGCACGTTTTGGTTTCATGTATGTTTTTGTGTGCATGCGTATGCATGTGTTTGCACATGTGCAATCTGTGTGTATGTGTGCATTTCTACAGCGCTAATGTGTGCAAGAATGGGCAGACTAGCACACTAATTGCTAGTGTGGGAGTCTCTCAGAGTATCGTCACGTACATACAGCCATTTGACAGATCTGTTGGGAGGGGGGGGGGGGTCTTTCCACCCCTTTCTAATGACCATAGTGGAGTCCTCATACAGTCTATTACAGCTTCAGTTACAGCACACATACACTGGCTTCGCTGTAAAATCACAGTGACACACACACAATCCTCAGTTCAGTTCAGTCACTGTTAGACCTCACTGACAGCTCGTTCATAGGCTGACAAGTGTTCACAGGGTGCAGAGACTGGATCTCTGCCTGAAGCTGTGACTTGTTGTTGATGTTGACGGTGGTGTGTGTGTCTCCATGCGTCCGTCTGTGTGTGCAGGGTGAGTCTGTCTGTCTGTGTTTCCGTATAAGAGTTTAATCAATGCCTCAATGAGGTTCTGTGACTGCAACTTAATTAGGGCAGCACCTAATGACTATTTTCATTATTGATTAATCAAATTGTTTTGATTAATTGACTAAGAATGGAATGTGTAAAACGTCAAAAATAATCAATGCAGATGCCCGATTTTGCAACCTGAAACAGCAACTGTAACGTAAGGGCTTTTTTTAACGTAACCTTTAACGTGGTTAGATAATGATATTCTCCTCAGCCTTTGAAATAACATTTGGTTACCACTGCAGAAAGTAAGCTAGTTATCCGGACATGCTAACATTTGCATCTCACAGCAAATAAAAACTGTTCAGTCCATACTTTATACTTTTACTCTAGTAATTTTGGTTTTAGAAAGACTGAAAAAAGACACCACCTTCCAAACACTTTAAATGCAGAGTGTCACACTTATTAAAGTTAGAGTTTCTAAGCTATGATTGGACAATCGTTGTTCGGGGGAGGGGTTTAGCGAACAGTCAATTGAGGACGGGGATGTAATGTTTGTCGTGATAAAACAGAGAAACAAACATGGAAAATAGGCATAAAATGATAAAATGCAGTTTAAAAAATGAAACCCAGACAATTGTGGGCCACTTGTGAGTTCTTCCTTTTACAGGTGGTAGCCTTCATAACAAGTAATTAATTTGTGTCATTGCTGAGGAAAGCACCTGGCAAACTAAACGTGCTGTTAAAATGTGTCCTGCCAGCAATTTTGACTGAATCCAATCTCCAAAACAGCCCTCAGCAGCCTGTTTGCTGCTGCAGCAGCTGCTATTGTCGGGCTCTTCCCTGTCTATTACAACTTCGAGGAGAGAGCAGATCAAAGATGGAAGAGGTGAAGTCTGTAAGACAAGGACTGCTTCCCTGCAGGTTACAAAGAAGTATCAGAGAAGTATCCCACTGTGTTCTTGTTTTTATATCAACAGCAAAAAGGTCTGCTGTGAACAGGTGAATGTTAGAAATCACATGATCCCACATTTGGTTGAAACACTGGCACAGCTTACAGTGTTATTGACTGAATTGCAGAGAGGAGGCTTGATTTGAGAAACACACCCAGAGGCATCAAAGCCTTGAAATCATCTTTGTTCGCTGGGTTATAGTGGAATACAGATAAATGAGGGAGCAAAATGTTTGGTTCAGAGACAATGGGAAGTGCATGCAACTGAGTTTTTCATCTCTATTATTTTGACAGAGAGAAAAGTGAAAGGGACACAGTGTTATAGAAACAAAGAAGAACTCTTGTGATTTCAATTCTGGGCAAGCATAAGTCTCGAGGACTACACCAGATGCACAACTGCTGTTGATAAAACAGGCTTTGTTTTGTTGTGGCCTGAGGGAGATCCTGATCTGTCCACAGTTAGTAAGGCCGACTGAGTTCGACATTCTCATACAATCATGACGGCTTCTAGGCTGGTCAGCTTTCTGCTCTCACTCCTATAAAACCACTGATGTTCAACAATTATCTCTGCATATTTGCAACAGTTTGACATTTATGTAAAGGATGATGCCTGCTTGTACTCCAGCATTCAAGCTGAGACTCTGTTCAGTACAGTTTTGTCTTGTAAAGTGAGTGACTGGTCTTGAGCATGAAATTAGTCTTTCTTGCTTGTGGTCAACCCACACTTATGCCGTCAGATGTAAGGTTTTTGGAGGGATGAAAATAATGAAAATGGATGTTTAAATACAGAAACGTCATGCTATAACATATACATAGTGTTTTTGAGTGTTTGTGAGTCTTACCACTCTGGAAGGGTTGCTGTAGTCTACCTTGAGACTGGCCATGGCTTTAACAATGGCCATAATAGACTGGATGGTATTACTGTAAACCACTGCTCGGTACTGCTTACACTCATCTTCTGAGTAGCCATCTTCATGGATGATCCTGAGAATACCAAAAATGCACATTAAAGGATAGCTTCACAGTTGTCTTACAACAATAGTCAGGTGTATTGCGATTCCAGTGTAAATGATGGGGAACAAAATCCACAGTTTATGTGTGTAAAAATGTCATATATTTCAGCACAGAACGAGGAATGTGCATTTTGTCCCCCATCACTTACATTGGAAGCACACCAGGAAGGTGTGACCAGTATGAACAGGGCGATTGAGCAGCAAAACCTGTTTCAATGTTCATACGGGCACTCACTGATGGTTTTATAGACATATCCTTTAAACCTCCACAAACAGATTTTTTGGCCACCTGGGGGCTAAATGCTACATTATGTTCACCAGCTATTCACTAGCTTTGTCAGTCTGGCACTTGGTGCTCTGCTGGTAGCATATAGTCAGGTTTTTAGAGCTTTATTGCCAAATAAAAAAAAAGACTGAGAGTGAACCATCACTATGAGTGCCCCCTTTCACATACAGGTAGTCATTTGATCCATTGTTAAAATAAAATAATTGATTGCAGCAGCTTTATAATGGAGATTGTTATGGTAGTGGAAAGTAGGTAACGTTTTTTTGCCACATTCATATTAAGGTTTCACAGCAGTCACTAATAACATAACATAATATCATTGAGTACATTTTAGCCACATTTCTCAACACATCAATCATTACATTGAACATAAAATAACTCTTTATATTAAGTAATATATGAACAGTAATAACTTCACTGGTATGTTTGAGTGACACATTTGAACATTTTGAAGCTGAAAAGCAGCTTTGTCTGTGTACAATTGCTACCTTGTCTACCAAGAAGGATACACTGTACACTCTGCATGTGTAGGATGATGTGTGGAAGTGCAGTTAACACACAGTGAAACTGCTTCAACTCTGCAGCATCCAGTTGATGCAGTATCCTGAGTTTACCTTGCAATAATATTACTCTGAACCTGAGAATGAGGGAACTATGTGTGCATCCTATCATGAGATGCAATCATCCAGACTTCATCAGGCTGCAGAGGGAAGTGCAAAGAGAGCAAACTGAGATGACCCCACATTAATTCTAAAGTAAAGCAACCGACTACCCTCAACAGTGTGTTGGTGCAAATGATAACGAACAGTAGCAATTTAGCAAACAAATAGTTGCCTCATTTTTAAGCTATGAAAATGGTTATGTTTCCCTAACCTTCTCTGCTGTAATGTCGTGTTTACAGGATACATCAATGTGTAATGTTACATAATAGGGCAGTGTTGAGTGTGTTTCTGTCTTGCAGGCTGGTTCATCTGTACGCCTGTTTGTGTTAATAACCTGGCTTCAAAACGCAACAGACTGTTCCTGCTCCAAGCTCATAAAAAATGGATTCATTGCCTGAATAGCCCAGAGGAATGTGAATAATTAAGCCATTTAGGGTCCTGTGTGTGTGTGTGTATGTGTGTCTATTTGAGTTCTGATTGGTCCACAGGCATTACAATATCCCCTTTTACTGCTCATTCCTCTTGTGCTATCACCAGTAAAAGACGATAACAAACAGGGGAGGCCATACTGCCCCCTAGAAACCACATAGAAGACGTCAAATTAATTTTATCTAACAATAAAATGGTTACTGCAACCTATTGAGCTGTAAGTCAGTGCTTGAGCCAAATGCAGAAGATAAGATCAGTGAGATTGGCAACTTTAACAGTGAGCGGAGAATCATCAGGTGTAAGCGTGGTAGTGTGTGTGTCTTGTTTGCTGGCTTGCCAAATCAGCCAATCAGGATTTAAAAATGAGCACATCATCTACATCTTTGGGTTCAACAGAAAAGTCAAAATATTAAAAACAAAGTAAGATTAAAGATTGCTTCTGTAACTTACTTCATCTGCTTTACAATGGTGCTCTTCCCAGACTCCCCAGCACCTGTTGGAAAGAGAGACTGAGTTACAAAGGAACTTCAGGCGCCTGTTGCGGTCGTCTATGTGTTTGTCTTTGTGAGTGGAATAAAGTTGAACTTCAGCTATGGCTGTTTCTGCTTTGAAAACATGACCGACCCAGTGATGACCTTCCCTTAACATCACATTTAGTCCTCTGGTTTGTCTGGTTTATTTATGTTTCCATTTTTTCCACATGATGTACAGATACAGTATGCATGAAGAATTCCCCTTGTTCAATGTTACATTTATTTTTCATTCTGATAGAGGAAGGGTGCAGGGAAGAGAGATGGTTTCATGGCTTTTTATGATTGAATGCTTCATGGTAGGAACTCATGCTAAGTACATGATGAAAAATTGGTGGCTTTGCATGTTTTAATCTTAAGTACATAAATTTTTCAAAGCATACCATAGATTTACATATTGAGTTTTCACCCTCCAGGCAGCCATTGGTTTCTATTCACTTCAGTATGCTCTGAAAATCAACTTGCAGACACTTGAGGTAGGAAATCAGTCCCTGTGAACTATTCGCAACCCACAGCTTTGTCAAAGTTAACTGTATTAGAATCATTAACAACTGAAGAGTCGGCAGCTAAACAGCAACCTTTTAAATGCAGGTCACTGAAAATTGCCCAAATTATAGTCACTTAATCTGAGTTGTGATAGATTACCAAGGTTCTAATCTCTGCAATTTAAAGGCACCTTGTGGAGATTTTGACCACTAATAGTGCCATACAGCAATATTTTTATGAGTCCGTCCCTTTTTTGTTTGTTTGTGTTCTGTTGATTGACAGTTGGCTGCGTTAACAGTCAAATAAATTTAGCAGTGCACCAACAAAGACAAGGAGGAAGAAGACTGCAAGCTAGCAAACATGGTGTAAACAATACAAGATTTATTTATTATTATTTTTTTTTAATCGCCTTTGCAAAGGTTTTAGGTGGAAGGAAATAAATTCAACACATTAATTCGACCTCCAGTGTACACACAAAGAGTTTTGGTCAGTTGCACTGAATGTAAACATGACTTTGTGTGTGTACAAGAAAACTCCACAGGGCACCTTTAATTATAATCAACAAGAAACCTGAAATGAACAATGAGTTTATAAAAATCTGATAGGATCTGAAATATTTATATATGGAAAATCAATGAACTGACACCACTAGTACGAATTGTAAACTGTAAAGGCAAGCCACACTTAAGACCTAAAGGGCAAAAAAGTCCTAATTCTGTGGATTAAAAATAAAGAATTAAACATCCATTAATACATAAAATTAAGAGCATTAGTGCGGAGACAGCCAAGCAAAAAAATTATTTTAAATACAGCGTGCTGTGCTTCAGAACCATTGTTATCTTGTTGAAATAAATAAACCTGAGTCTTGGGCACCCCTGTGCTGTCAGGACCATGCCACCATGCACTGTCCCTTTACACCACCTGACCCAGCCCTGCCAACAACCATTAGCCTAGCCCGGGGCTGACGGAGCAAGTGGGACCAGCCGTGCCCCCCCCCCCCCCCGCCCATACTGTCAACACTCATCACATTCACACACGTCCAGCACTTTTCTGAGAGAGAGGGAGCGACACAGGGCAAAGGGACGGGTGTAAAAGCCATGTCTGGGGCTGTGTTCGCTGTCTTATGAGCTGTCATGATTTGCTGCTGGACGGGCTCCAAAGGTAGCTGGATGGATGTCCAGGTGATTTGGGTCACTAAGACAAAGTATACAACAATACAGTACACCCAAAACAAGATTTAATTGAATACAAATAACAATATAATATGGTTAATTTCTTATTTCTGCTAAAAACGTTTTCACCTTTTCTCTTTGATCCTTTTGTGTTCCTATCAAGATGAAATTATGTAACGAGGCTGCTGCTTGTATTTATTCGCCATCCTATCTCTAGGAACACAATGTTTTATCACAGGGATTATCAAGTCTCTTCTTTTAGCATCTATTTCTATCTGGAACATCATGGTTTCCTTTCAGGAGATAAATATGAACAAATAATATAAATACAGCATCAGATTTATAGGCGCTTGTATAAAAATGTCCTGTTAGAAAATAAAAAGGTGTGTGGTGGAAAAGTGGAATATCAGTCTCTCTGCGGACACACATGCATGAAGGTCACCTTCCTGACTCCAGAATAAAACTCATCCATTAATATTTCAAGTCCAAAGGGAGGTGGAAACTTGTTAGCAGCAGTGAAAAAGAAGAGCGCACCCTCATTTTTCATGCTCAAGATGTTTTAGGAGAAACGGGCAGTGTCGCTGTGCTGCTTCAGGGGAAAACTTTTAAACTGTTGACTTGATTTCAGGTCATCTCCTATCGCAGCAGTCAGAGGAGTAAACACTGCTATATATACACATTATTGTTTTTACTTATCGTCAGTGCAGAATTGATGAATCATGATGAAAATAAACAGTATGAATTAAGTATCTCTTTTTCTGAACAATTAAAAAAAAAGTATAGCCTAACCAACGTACAGCTGAGGTTGATGAGAATGTCATTAGTGCAGCTTTTTGGCCATAAATCAAAGTATTGGACACATTTAAATGCTGATCTGGTGATGGCGTTAGATGGAAAAATAAGGGATCACCGAAGTAATTATCATCCTCTGGGGACCATAAATGTCTGTACAAACTTGAGACATTTCAGACTAAACCAACCAACAGGCCGACATTGACATCTATAGAGCCACGCCGCTAGTGTGGCTAAAAACTATTATATAATCAACTATCCTGAACTACAATTAATAAGGTAATGTGTATTGTGGACAAGCCTGTATTATGAATATTAAATCTTCTGTACTGCAGAGCTTTCTTATTATTTATTGGCCGACTTTCACACCAATACAATATATCTCTAAGCTAAAATTGGCCAATAATATTAGCTCACTGATGTTATCAGTAAGGCTCAAAAATAATAGTGTGGCTGCGTGATTGGAGCTGTGCCATAAAAAGGATTTTTGGGGTGCGTACCTACTATACAGAGATACTACAGGACACGACACACTACTGTAAATAACTAGCTGAGTGATAATTAAATAAAATTATGCACCTATTTGTAGTCTTCTGAAAACATTGGGTTTATTTATTTCATAACAGTCTTAAAGTCAGTAAACAGTGTTACTTATCAAATTATTCATGATGACAAACGCGCAGGACGTTAATTTATCCCGATGGGACACCACCAAACTACTATTTCATCGTTAATTCAGGTACAGGCATTGCTGACAGTCAAAACAACGCTAATCATCAGGGAACAAAGAGCTGCTGCACAGGATGAATCAATTGCCAGCCACTGAGCAGGATATTAACAGTTTTATGTTAGAATAAAATAACTAGATGCATAATTATTTTCAACAGCTGTCTCACGTGGAGCTCAGATATTTACACGAGTATATCAGAGAACATCTACCCAGCAGAGAACATCGAACAGTATCGCTAAAAACATTTAGTTCTATCTAGTACAGATAAATCAGCAGATTATTCTAAATGAACAGATGTATCCACCGTACATGAAGCCCTGTGCTTCCACAGAGTTGGAGCAGCAATGAGGACTGATCAGTACTACAAAGTCCCCTCTGTGTGCTGTGTTGGCAGAGGGGACAAACTCTTTCTTTTTAGTGTCGTTACAACAGACCCCGAATCACTTTCTGGCAATGAGAAGACGATGCCACCCCCTCTCTCTGCTTCTTCAACCCCAACTATTCATAGTTGTTCCTGAGTTTTCAGTGAGCGCCAGAACACAAACAAAGACAACAACATGATTTGTAGCATGAAGATCACAAGTGCCCAGGCTTTTCAAGAACACAGGGCCATCTCTCTGAACGCATCCAAAACTCTCAAAGGCCCACTCACATCGATGACAACTTGGCCACAGTCTCAGTCACCCACTGCTGACGACACAAAGTCTCCATTCATGGACTGATGAGATATCCCGATCTTGGCAAGCACACAAACATCCACACATAATCTCACAGCAGATAAGGTCAATCACCTGTCGACCAGCCCTCCTTTATCAATCTACATCTGAACAATAAACAAGGGCAGTGAATCAGGTTGGTGGTTTTTCTGTTGTAGGGATGAAATAATTAGTTGATTAATTGCTAAGTAAATTGACGGGAAATTCATAGCCACAATTTTGATAAGTGAGTAATTGTTGAAGTTGTTTGCCATGCAAAAATATATTATATAATTGTAAATAGAAGACATATTTTGGATTTGCACTGTTGGTCAAACAGAACAAGCAATTTGAAGATGACAGCACGGACTCTGGGAAATTGTGATGGACATTATTTTGTATTTTAGGACATTTCATTGGCTAAATGTTTAATCGGAAGAAAGAATCAACTTGTTAATCAGTGATTAAAACAATCATTTCACTACTTAGCCCTACTCTATCATACTTGTATTCATCATACAAATAGCAGTACTGCATTGAGAGTCTGATTATATGGAATCTGTATTCTGTAAAAAACTTGCTGAAGCATAATAATACAAAATGTATTATACAACTTAATCCCTTGCAGCAACGCTTCTGACTTAGCTTCATGCCTCATTCAATTTGGCAATGTTTCTGAGTGGGAAGCCAGTGAGGGATCATGTCTATGTTGCTGCACTATAGTGACTTCTGAACCACAAGAAGGAGTGTTGGATCTGTAGAAGATAGCATGAATCTCCACACACGAGATGCTACTTGTCTCCGGGTAAAAGAAGTGGTGGCATGACTCCTTGTTTTTCAGAGGAAACACGTGGTTGTCTAGATCCTCCTCAGACCAGCAGGGAGAGTTAGCAGTGACAAGGGCTGCACTGAGAGGGGAGTGAGCCGTCTGTATTTGATCCATATGCTTTAATTATGAGCTTGAGGCCAAGATATGTCACGTTATAAAACTTGCTGAGAATAGCTGCGTACAACAGGGAGGAGGTAAAAACTGCTCTGGTATAGCTCACAGGGCACAGATTCCCTTTGGAAAAGCTGACACATGTACCACCTTAACCCTATAAGGTGTGGAAATACTGAGCAAACCAGTATCTATCCAGAAAACACTAAAAAGACCCTAAAAGTAATTAATTGCTATTTAAAATAGAATGAGAAGAGAAAGCACTGTAATTAAAAAGGCAGTTAAAGGAGAGGACAGATAGGAGGCATTGGCAGTAAAGGTGAACATCATGGACAAGAGTGACAAAATCTCAAGGAGATGGAGGGGGAGGATGACGATACAGTGAAACTGGGAGGACTGAGCATGGAGTCCACTGGTTAAGAGAAAACACAGTGGGATGAGGACTAACAGGAGTGCCATGGTAAATCCATGAATATTCACAACAGGTTATCTGCCAGTTTGCAGATGAATACAGAGTTCAGCTGCAAGTTCAGCAACTACGAGCAAAATGAAAAGCGAGATTGATAATGGAAGCTTATTATTTAGGGTTGGAATGAATAACATTGAAGCACACGCTGCAAAGCATTCAGTGAAACAGCAGCGGGCAATTACTTGTTTTGTTCTGGCTTTCTGTGTCACTTCACTGTCAGCATTTCAGTGGTTTCCTTTACTACAAGCAAATGCAAATATGAGCAAGTCGCAGGACAGCAGACTGTTCTATAGAGAACTCTAAAACTCCCCATTCCAGTGCAGACTACTCTTACAAACCTCGCCAATAAATTACCCAATTAATACAATGACTTCCCAAGAACCTTCTCTAATTATGGCACGAAAACCAAAATGAGTGAATCACTTTTATAAGCTATTAATTTACAATGTTAGCTACCTAATTTCAGGCTTGTGATCCTGAAATGTACCTCCAAGTAGAAATGTAGTGACACAGAAATGAAAGGAAACACATTATAACTTGATAGTCAATTAGCAATCGCTAATTTTTACTTCCACACCAGTTTGATCCTACTGTAGGAGCTTACTAATCTAAAGTAGTTATCACTTAGAGCCCATTTTCTACAATAAAGAAAATATTCTTCAGAAAAGAAATTATGACAAGCTCTCATGTACAGTTTTATTATACAAATGTATTGGATTAATTAAAATTCTGACCTGAGGATGGTGCTAGAAGAAAGGTTAAAGAATCACCAAAGTGATTACAATTCATCCTGAGGGGGGCACGAATGTCTGAACCACATTTCATGGCAAATCATCCAAAAGTTGTTGAGACATTTCACGACAAAAAAAAAACAACCTCATGGTGGCGCTAGAGGAAAAGTCAGAGGATCACTGAAGTCAGTAGGATACATTGTCTTGGAACATCTATACCAAATTATGTTCCAATCCATATAGAAAATGTTGAGCTATTTCAGTGGATAAGTGAACAATTTTACCTGCTAGTGGTGTTAGACGAAAAGTCTGGGGATTACCAACTGCTTCATCCTCTGGGACCATGGCTGTTTGTTCAAAATTTCATGGCAAATCCATCTAATAGTTGTTGAGATATTTCAGTATGAACCAAAGTGGTGGACCGACTGACCAGCATTTCGATCCCTACAGGCATGCTGCTAGCATGGGTAAAAATCTGCCAGCCAGCTAAAAAAAACTGACTGCAGCTGAAGTGGAGGAACAACACAGCAGAGGATATTTGAAGTGACAAACACACATTTTACATTTTCTAGAAACAGACAATGTCATAAATCCATTCTGCTATTTCCACACAATATCAAAGCATCCTTGGGAGGCTTATAATCATAGTGTGTTTCACATCTTTGTGTCACACAGCCCACTGTTGTGGAGACATGCAACACATCACAGCATATGCCAGCGTCATAGGCCATCTATTGTCTAAGTGACTGCCATGGGAGAATGACTCACTGGCCTGGCTGTGACACGATTCCTCCTTCGCTCTCATCCTGGCCCAGCTGCCTCCACCCGTTGGTGTCACGACTGCTCACATCCAACTAGCTTTTACAGCCATTTAAAGGTTAACCTCCTCTGGGCGTTGATGACACTGAGCAGAATACACAACAATGATGCCGTTGCTATTTAAAGCCCAGTTGCAGTGTACTGTGGGAGCGGACTGACAAAAGCAGACGTGACTTTACTTTATGAGTAAATAAGTTGTAAGTACAGATTTCCTGTGATGAAGTTAATCTGGACACAGAGTATCTGATGTATAGAGACCTGCTGTAGCAGGAAAAATACTCTTGCTACTGAAATGTGAGCGTATGTAGGGTTGATGTTTGAGGTTTTTATTAAATGTGAATCCAATATTGAATCTAATTTACTTATTAGTGCGAAATAGCTATACAAAGATTGCCATTCATGGGTTTTCCAGATATATAACTTATTTTCTATTTATATGACTACCTGATAAGAAATTTGTTCGACCTTGCTAGATATTGCAACTGGTCATTGGAAGCTTACTATACGCACATACATTCTCTGACAACAGTGATAGGTCACAGTTATTATGTACAGAGATGATCTTCACAACCAATTAGCCCTCAGCTAAATCATAGGAAAAAAGTATGTGTGAACACTCCAGCTGAACTTTCCTCTAAGTGTTCTGTTCCCAAATCCATCCCTTGCTCTACATTTCACAAAGCCCTTTGTCTTAGTTAACCAGGATGCTCCTTCTTGATCTCAAATCAATATTTTATATGAACACACAGAGAATTATCACCCCGCTCTTCAGTTGCCCTCAGCTCTATGGAGCGTTTTACTGTCTTTCATCTCGTTCTTTTGGTTTTACAGACCACAACTTCACTGTTTTGGTTCATTCTCATCATTCTTATCAGAGTTGTTTCCAGCAGCAGCAGCCAGCTGTTTTGAGCAAAAAAAAAAACACTGTACACTACCTGCCCAGCAAAGGCTGAATGAAATGCAAAATAAATCATATTGTGATTATTTTGACAGATATTGCAATGGCAATATGTGTCACAATTTTAGCGGAAATGGTAATTCTTGCATTTCATTTTCACTGAAAAAAATCATGATGTGATTTTTGCTGAGGTCTGTCAGGTCAAGCATCTTCCCTTACGTCTGGAGACTATGATTTGTAGACCAGGGCATCAATGCTTCATTTATAAATGGTAATTTGTGACACATTTTGCCATTATCAAAAAATTGAAGCTCCTGCGATTTGGATATTGCACTTAGCCATATTGCGATTTCGATAAGATTTCGATTTATTGTTCAGCCTTAGCCCAGCACCAACATTTTGCACCAAAAGTTAGCGCCAGTAGGAATGCCACATTGATCAGGCTCAGCCTCTGTGCATGCTTGTGTTTGTCTATGGAAGAGAGAGCAAGTTAATCGAAGACATTTATACTCATTTATAAATTGAGCTGTTTTTTCTTTTTTACAACACACTTGGTTCTAGTACATTGCCCTCTGTCAGCAGGCTGTTATTAACAGCCTCCTCTTTTTCTGCCCAGCCTGAAATCAAGCCTTTCTCCATCCTCCTTTTATTGACCTGCAGATAGCGGCAGTCTTTGAATTATTTCATGCAGCTACTCCACAGCTCAGGCTGCCAGGGGGAACAAAGACCTAGATTAGCTTACTGTATCACTACATGCAGGTTTTGCACAGGTGTATCAGCCAGCCAGGCAGCCAGCTACACCCCCACCACCAACCCCCCAAACCCTTTTCACATGCAGAGTGGAAAGCAATGGAGTAATTTTACATGGCTGGATACAATACAGTATGTTATCGCCTGGAGTGGAAAAGTAGGTCATCAGCCTCACATGGAGCAGTGGAGCTTCGCTGCTTTGCTCTGCAGAGAAGGATGCTTACTGCACTCTGACTGCACAGCCAATGTTAACAGTGTTTAATCCTGTGTTATGCGTACTCACAAGCTGTGTAGCCACACTTTAGTGACCTGGATGCTTAATATATACCCCACAATTCTACACTTGATTGCTTACGAGCACCTTAAAGCTACTGCAGTATTCTTAAAAAAAATCAATGCAGCACATCAAGCAGAACATTATGTGTCGGACACTGAAGCCACAAAGAAAGTGACAGCAGTTTAACAGATTGCAACCACCTTTTTATATAGCTGGTGCTTCAATCATCAGATTCACTTCTGCAGCTACAGCGTGCACCAATGAAAAGCAAAGCAGATGAAAAAGAAACAGGTGTAGATTTTAAAGGATCAGGCAGGAACAACAGAAAGACAAGAGGAAGATCACTCTGATGCATACAAATCAACAATACACACTGAGAGCACCAGACAAACAAAAGAACAGCTGTAACATGACATGCAGATACGTATGTATGCAACACAAACTGCTGCCTGAGGAGTAAAAGAGGAGCACAGCAGAGACACACTGTCATCACTGTCTTTAAATAACAGAAGCACACGCTTCTTTACCTTTAATCCTTTTAGACCTCAGAGCATCCTTCAACACCATCAAGCATCTTGTTTTAAATGAATGCCTATAAGCAGTGGGTCACATCACCGGCACTGCTCTTGACTGCTTCATGCCTTTCCAATACAACCTTCTCAGTCACCATCGGCAACTCATCTTCCTCCTCAGCACATGTGCTGTGCCACAAGGCGCCATTCTTTGTCTAATCCAATTCTTTCTACATGCTCCCCCACTGTGGCATAAAAAACACAAGCGAAATACATCATTTCATTGCTACGCCAGTGATGCCCGACTGTGCCTCCTCTTAAAAGCCAATGACCCAACCATTCTTGACATTTTAAGAAAGTGACTTCATGATGTCAAGTGCTGGGTGTCTCAAAACTTATTACATCTCAGCAAGATAAAGTCTGAAGTAATACTTTGGCATTTCCAGCAAATAAGTCTATCTGCCAACATCAGATCATTTGAGGATGGTTTTTCACTGTGATCTGACTTTTCAGGATGAGGTTATGAACATAGCGCTGCCCTGATTCTTACATTTGGGAATATATAAAAACTTTGTAATGTATTTTCCTTTATATTTCACTTCTTCAGCTTGTACCATTATGGAGCAGTGCTGCCAGAGCTGCACAAAATGGTCTAATCACCCCAATTGTATCTCTGCTGCACTGGTTCCTACTCAATTTTAGAACTGCTAGTAAGGTATATTATTTTAAGCTCAGGAAGGTGTGGCGCCTGGCTGAATTACATTTCTGCTAATGTTCTCTAGCATTTATGGCAGTTTCAGAGTGACATGGAGAGACATTACTGAAAGTATCCAGCAGAAATTGAACCAGGGATATTGCACTACATGGCATGTGTCTTTAGATTAATGGACCACCAGGAGAACCCACATGTTCTGACTACAAGAGGGAAGAAAGCGCACTCACAGCAATAAGCCTTGATTCACTATTTGAGCTTTCAACTTCTTATGCTCGCATGCTTGCACATGCTAGCAAATGCTAGCAAATGACTCCCCTTACAGCCCTGTTTCTTGCTTTCTGCCAGTCCAGTAAGACCTTGTTTGGGCCATCAGCTCCAAAGGAAAATATCTGAAAATATCTATCTAATTGAATTTTCTGAAATAAAATAAAGTATAAAATTGGCAAAATCTAAACCTAAATCAGGAACTATCTGATCAAAGAATAAGTAAACACGAATATGAATCTGACCAGAAATTCAATGCTAACTTTAATTTGACAGTTTTTTATACGTTTTGGTCTGTGCTAAAAAAGTATTGAGGCTTAAAAGCCAGGCCTACTCATCTCTACAGACTGCCATTTATTACTAATAGCTACTACTAAAATCATTTGTATTTGGTACGTTTTGTTCCCTGTGATGAGTCACAGATATCAACCGTCTAATCCCTCAGGTATGACCCTGCACATACTGGAGGAAAGAAGTTACAAAGATCATTTGCCATGGAAATAGTTGGAGGGATATCTACTTGGATAGCTTTCCCCCACTGATCTTGTCATTATCTAAATCCTTGGCCCAGACACACTGGCAGGGAGCAAAATGTGCTCATGTTACCTTCAAATTCACATTTTCATTGCTATTTCATCGCAACTCAGGTCAAATTGCCACTAAATCATTTATCTCACAGTAAAAACTAAAATCAGTAGTTGGTTCTTTTGAAACAAGGGTTAGAGTAACAGAAAGAGATTGTTCTCTTGTTGATTTGTTCTTCATCAACACCTTGGCAAATAAAATTTAAAGCCCTCTTGACCGAGACTGTAGAACAACAAATCTAATATTTAATATTTAGTAAATTCTGTGGCTCAATATGATTTCTAATGGGTCTACGTAAGCATCATCTCAATCCTAGACCCATCATAATCAAAAAATTTATAGACTTTTTGAAAACCATAAACACTTAAGACTTATTACTTTTTAAGAATTTGTGGAAACCGTTATTGAACGTTTTATTGATTATCTGATGGCTGCCAATGAAAACTGGGATCATGATTGACAGCACTGCATCAAGAATGAAATCAATATGTGCTCAGCCTTGCTAGAGTCCCTATTAATTACACTAATCAAGTGACTGCATATTGATCACAGATAACACTTGACGTGCATGTTGATATTCTTGCACAGTTCAACATACTGTAGAGGAGTCAAGGCAATCGAAAAGAAAGATGTTGGTGTTGGGTTTGTAGCAAGGAAAAGGAAGAACTTTCTCTTATCATTTATGCATCAGACCCACTGTTCAGTCGTTTTCAGATGAAAGTTCAAGATATTTAATTATAACTGAAAGCCAGTTTGAATAGGTTTCACAAAGATAGTTAATATGCCTACTTAGACCTGCCGATGCAGATAAAGGTCAGAGTAGAGCCGGCAGAAATCGGCAGCTAGTCGCTTATTGACAACACATCGATATCTGGTATGTTGCCCCATGAGCAACAAGAAACTGACGCATAGAAATGCCAACAATATGTTTAAGATAGTTTAGAACCAGTGTCTCCAATACAGAGTTTATCCACCAGAGAGCACTGACACGTTTATTTTTCATACTGTAAAATGTCCCGCTTAGTACATATCAGTCACAATTCTTCAGAAAAAAGAATCCTTATCAATTTTCTAATATACTGTAAATCCATACACTTTGGCAGATTAATATTGTGCAAATCAAAACTAAAATTCATCTCTTAATTAAATTTGGCAGGTCGACTATTCTGAAAACTGTTATTCACTGTGTGGAAACAGAAGCATCCCACTGCTAGGGGCAACTTAGGAAATGAAAACGTGAAAAACAAACATAACTAACAAATGTAAGAAACAACAGCCTGTATGACTTTATGGCGACCAGTACGAGATTACGGGCTTTCCTACCCTCTCCTCATCTCTCCACTAATCAATCCACTGCACCTGGAAAGTGACTCCTCACACATCACAGCTGGTGTTTGCCTGGCAGTCATTCTGCTTACTCTCCCACCTCCCTGCTTCTGCATACCATATCATATCAGCTTATACTCTATGCACTCACACACGTCAGCAAACAGATGAGACATCAGGAGTGTTGGGGAGTTACCGCAGTGCTAGAGGGACCCCATAAAACCATCTTTCTGGTGGCACACCAGATTGCCAGGGTGAGTAAGGGCTGTGTTTACCCTGGCACATGGCAGAGAGCGCAGATGTGCTTATGTTTGTATGTGTTCAGACTCCCTTTATGTGCTATATTTTGATAGCAAGGAACACAAAAACTTGCAATGGAAAAAAATGGCTTTACTATACAGTGCATGATTTCAAATTTCTGTGTAGGGTTAGAAGAAATGACTATAAACACCTGACAGTTCATCTTCATCAAACTTAAAATAACATAATTTTTAATTTTCCCATGTGGCCATGAGGTGCTTGCTGTGTGTTGCAGCAGCTGTTTCGTTACTGCTGACCTGATGGCTGATATTCTGGGAGAGAAATGGAATACTGTGCCACTTCCACCGGGAAGACATGTCTACATGTGCGTATGTGAAGGTCAGACCTGGCAGAGCCGGTAGTGAAATGAAGGCTGGCCTTTGCACTGGACTCGTTGCCATGGTTACAGCACACTGCCTCACCAAAACTAAATTACGAACATCAACACATTTACACGTCTGTGTGGGCCGACTGTAGAAAAACTATGATTCACTTAAAGCACAGACTCATTCAGTAACAGCTTTTTCTCTGTGCTCTGTTTTTAACCTCCGTTTTTTGTGTTTTTGATGGAACTTGAAGTAAACAGTGAAGGGATAAAGATTGAGATTGAAAACTTATTTGTTTTTATCAGTTGTATTTAAAATAAGTCATTTTATAAGATGTTGAATGCTGATCATAGCTACAGAGAGAACCACATAATGCCTTTGAAATTACTTGTGTTGACTCCTTCACATATAACAACTGTCACAAGATACAGTACCTCCAATGATCTCTTCATGCTGTAACTTACTAAGTTGACGGGCTCCCAGTGAAATGTGATGTGACTATCCAAGCAGTCTAAATAACTATCCAATTAAAGCAGGGAGTGATGGAATATGCAGAACATTATGCAGGCAGCACAAGACAATTATTATCTCCTTCACTGATTAATCTAGTAATATGCTATATTAATAATTTTGTATGTAAAATGTCAACATCTAAGGCAAAATGACATTATATTGTTTTCTCAACAATATTTCTGGTGTTTTTGGCTTTATTTGAAAGTGACAGTAAAGATATCAAATTGCATCTGTTATGGTATGGATCTTAACCACTAGGCCACCAGACACACCCATTGGTTTTGTACTTGACAGCTTGGCAGACATAACCTCCAGACATGATAACTGCAATGTTAAATCAACACAAGACAGTGAAACACAGCTTACAAATGCAATCATACATAACAGTACAGCTCTTAAGCATAATTAACTACAACAAAAGACAAAGATGCACAGACAGAGATGATAAAAAAAACAGAATGACTGAGTAAACAAGCACTTTGCTGTTAAAATGATATATATTAATACATACATACATATTAATTCAGTCTGGGTCCAACCAAATTAGGTCTCCCACAAGAACTTTTAAACAAACTAGAGCAATTAAAAAATGTGCACAACCATTTTATTTTTATACTATCTGGAGAGGGAGGGAGAGATAGGGCAGTTCTTACATAGTTAATATTCCACTTTAAGACACATACTGACTGACAATCTTACTCAATCCTGCTCTGAGCTACAAATGCTGGCAATACTGATGCTTTAAGGCATGTGATAGCACAATACCAAGATACAGAATATATATTTTTTATGATTATTGATCTATCAGATGAAAATGACCATTTACCAACAAGCATAAACTCTGATGTCACTCTTTGTCTCTCACCATTATCTGCTAAACAGAAATGGCATTAAAGCGAACTTCACTGCTGGTGCATTTAAAATGTTCTCATTTACTTCACACTGTTTTACATCCTTTTCCAGTGTGTGTTATAATTTAGCGTCATGCTTCACTGAGGAATGGGGTCCCACTGTCTTTGGGAAACAGTATTATGTCATTTCCAGACACATCTTAATGACTTTTGTTTCATTACCTAATCTCATTAATGCCAAAAAAAGAACTTCAGATTTTCCACAGTTAAGTGCAGAACAAGTGATGCCTTGTATACATTTTTGTGAAGTGTCAAGATGTTTGGAAATATCTGCAAAAACAGTCAAAAGTCAAGTATAAAAAAGTTAAAAGTTAAAACCTACATGAACTTTCTTGGCCACTTGGGGGCACCACAACTAGCTGTGCCTATTATCACCCTTTAAAGTTGTTATGGTTAACATTTTAGAAAACAGTTTCAACAGCCAG